>NW_016816828.1:343536-359968 GCF_001698545.2 Rhinopithecus bieti
AATTAATGTCTTGATTTTTATTACATTGTTTTATCTTTTTTCTCATTCTCTGATGCTTTATGATATATTGATAAACTATACATATGTGACTAATGTGAAAACCATACTAGTTCTTTAAATTCTTTTCCTATTAATAAAATAATTTATGACGTATGTCTTTATGCATTCCAGCACTATAAAAGCAAATTAACTTTTCTGATGCTTATATCAATTCCAAATAAATGGATATATTCTCTGTTTTATTTCTTAGATTGCCCTTGAGGTGTTTTCTTTTTAAAAAAAACAGATACAATATTCAATTAAATATAGTCAACTTCTCATATTTGAAAGCTTCTCCTCTATTTTGATTCATTCAATAGAATACTGCTGAATGGGCCAATGGGCCTGTGTATATGCTCATATGTTAATGTTATATACAATTATTAGATTATTTTATTTTGAAGACTATTATTTAAAAAGTCCGGTTTTGTTAACATTTAACCTAAAATTTATATAAAGGGCTCATGAAATGGCAAATTTAAAGTGTCAATAATTTGTATTTTCTTGATTTATTTAACATTTATTAAATGACTTATGTTGACAATAAGTCATTTGTATATCATCCATATACAACATTCATACCATATCACCATGTCTTTGTGAAAATTACAATGGGGAAGAAAATATAAATCTAAATTAAATCACAACACAAAATGCTTAATTACAATAAGATTGTCTCTCTCAAGAGAAAAAGCATTAAGCTAGGGAGGGAATAAGAAAGGGTGCCATTAACTAGGGAGTCATAGAAGAGTTCTTGAAGAACCAACATTAAAGCTGTGGTTTGAAGGACATGTTGAGCTAGATGAAGAAGTCAGAGGAAGGCATTTCAGTTTGCCCATTTCAGCATGCCCTCAATTAAACTAGTTTTGAATGGAGGTAGGTTGGACAGGAATAATGTAACATTAAAAAAACGTCTAGGGTAAACCATGTGGTCATTTTACTTCCTGTGATGTTTTTATAAAGCAATAGACATTATTGAAGAATTATAAATTGGGGAGTGATATAATCAGGACTGCATTTTTTGAAAGAGCAGTCTGATATCTTGCCAATAATAATTTGAGGAGGGTTAAGAATGGATGAAAGAATACATGTTAGAGAAAGTTTTGACCCAATTAGAAGACGAGGAAACAGAAGATATTCATCATTTAGAACTCAAGTCCATTATCACCAACTTTTTCAAATCATTCTTGACTGCACTTCTTCTTAAAAGAATTCATCAAATCTATCTTTGTGCCTCTTTTATGCATTGTATATATATATATATATACACACACATATATGACAAATGTATTATTTTGTTGCATAAAAAATAAATTGTCTCTGTAAACTGTAAGCTTACTGCAAGTACGAACTATATTCTAATTAAACTTTCTATTCCCTCTGCCTAGCACAAAGTGTCATATATAACAGGCACTTAATATGTGATAATAGATAAAGTTAATACGCTAGTCAAGAATGCACAAGAGACAGGCTTTGGATTAATTTGCACACTATGACAGCTGAAATTCGATGAATGCAAGAAAAAATCAGAAAGATGATCTGAGTAAAGAAAAGAATTAAGATTTTAACTTCGAGGAAGATAGTAAGAGGCTGAGAAGGGAAGAAAATCCTATGCAAATAAATAAAACTGAAGAATTAATAAGATAGGTAGAAAACCAAGAAAAAGTGTAATTAATGAAGTTAAATGAATTAACATTTTTATATAAAGTTGTCAAAAGATTTCCACAAAGCGAAATGTCACAAAAAGGGCAAGGCATGAAAGGTAAGAACTGACATTTTGTCCATTGACTTTGACTACACAGAGGATGCTGCTACATTTAGGACTTGGCATTACCTGTGGAGTGGTAAGAAAGCAGTATCTGATTGCATTGAACTGAAGAGTAGACAGAGAGAAATAAGTAGATAGAGGGGTGAAATAGAAAACAGGAGTTATCTATTTTTTTGTTTTAAGTACATACATTTATGTGTAGATTTGTGTGTGTGTGTGTGTGTGTAAGTTTTAATTGCCCTTTAGAAAGGACATTTTTGTATATTTATATTTTGTGAGGAAAACAGAAGGACGATTGAGGAAAAGACTTTAAAGAGAGAGACCTGATGTACTGATAAATCAAGTGGTAATTTTCAAATATTTAGGGATACTTCAGATATCTTTTTGCTATTAATTTCTACTTTAATTCGGTTATGGTCTATAAACTGAGTAAAATTTGTTTGCTTTAGTGTCCAGATTATGTCAATGTTCATGACTTTTCTATAGCTATTTGAAGAGAAAGTGTAGTCTACTGTAGTTGTTCTATCCAAGTCATGTAGGTTAAGTTGATATTTAGGCATTTTATTTCTTTGTCTTTTTATTCTATTTATGACTGAGTGAAGCATATGGAATTCTAAAATTATAGTTGTTGATTTGTATTTTATTCTTTTCAGTTCAGTGAGTTTTTTCTTTGTGATTTTTTTTTTCATTTTCATTTCAATAGTTTTGGGGAACAGGTGGTTTTTGGTTACATGGAAAAGTTCTTTAGTGGTAATTTCTGAGATTTTGGTGCACCCGTCACCTGAGCAGTGTACACTGTGCCTAGTGGACAGTCTTTTATCCCTTGTCCCTTTCCCACCCTTCTCCCCAAGTCCCCAAAGTCCATGATATTATTCTTAGGCCTTTGTGTACACATAGCTTAGTTTCCACGTATGAGTGAGAAAGTATGATGTTTGGTTTTCCATTCCTGAGTTATTTCCTTAGAATAATCATCTCCAACTACATCTGGGTGAATGCAAATGCCATTATTTTGTTCCTTTTCATGGATAAGTCATATTCTATGGTATATATATACTACATTTTCTTTATCCACTTGTTGGTTGATGGGCATTTAGGCTGGTTCCATATTTTTGCAATTCCAAATTATGCTGCTATAACGTGCATGTGCATATGTCTTTTTCATATAATGACTTATTTTCCTCTGGGCAGGTACCCAGTAGTGAGATTGATAGATCAAATAGTAGTTCTACTTTTAGCTATTTCAGGAATCTCCATACTATTTTACATAGCGGTTGTACTGGTTTACATTCCCACCAAGAGTGGAAAAGTGTTGCCTTTTCACCACATTCACGGCAACATCTACTATTTTTTGACTTTTTAATTACTGCTCTTCTTACAGAGGTAAGGTGGTATCTCATTGCGGTTTTAATTTGCATTTCCCTGATGATTAATAATGTTGATAATTTTTCATGTATTTGTTGGCCATTTGTGTATCGTCTTTTGAGGATTATCTATTCATGTCCTTTGCCTACTTTTTGATGAAATTAGTATTTTTTTTCTGACTGATCTGTTTGAGTTCCTTATAGATTCTGAGCTCCTTGTAGATTTAGTTACCTTGTCTGTGTTGAGTCATTTGGTGTGTGCATCTAAGAGTATCTTCATCTCTGTTATTAAACATTTTTTTTTTTTCAAGAAGTATCATTTAACTCTTTCAGAATATCCATCTCTCTGCTGAAATTCTCTACCTGGTCACTCACATTTTCCATTTTTTTCCTATAAAGTCTGTTATATTTCTCAGATTTATTTAAATTATCTGTTTTATGCCATATCACAGTCGGTTCTCTTAATTGCTTAATCTCCATAAAGTCTGTTGCTTTTTTGTCTTTTTCTGTGTATCATATATTTCTTGGTGGAAATCTGGACATATTTTCTTGGCAATTAGAGACTGAGGTAAATAGAATTTATGCCTGCAAATTGTCACATGTCTTCTGTTTGGTTTATGTGTGGGGTAGATTTAGTGTGAATTGCACCGTGCTTTGTTTTTGTTGTCATTATAGTTACCTTCTGTGAATCTCAGGGCTTAAATTGCACCAAACGTGTCTTATACAGAGAGTAAGAGCTGGTTCACTGAAGAGTTTGTCTCAGCATTTGCTCCAACCCAGCCTCTCAGTATTACCTTTTCACCTGTGCCTCAGAAAGGGTCTCTCTCCGTGTTTTGGCTCTCCCAAAATAACACTAGTGTTACTTGCTCTTGGATGTTGGCTAGGTTGATGATGGAGGACTTGGGATGTGTTCTATTGTTATAGTTCACCCTTAGTGTTAGGCAGACATCATGTCACTAGGTCTCAGGGGTGGGATCACCTCAGCCATCCTGCTACTCTTCTAGTAATAGGGAGTTTTTAAAGGCATATTCAGTTACAGACTGGTAGGAGATAACATCAGAATGGTAACATGACAAAATGGCAATTAAATTTGAAGGCATATGATTTGAAAAAGGATAGGATCACAATTATTATTTTATTTGTTTGTTTGTTTGTGTGTGTGTGTGCAATGCTTTCCTTCTGATATAATGAGTCTTCACTTCTGCCCATAAACTGACCGTGTATGCTGCCTTTTATCCAATGGCTGAAGGCTTTTGTTCAACAAGGGAAATGAGGAGAATGATTCTGGTGTGTCTGTGCCTGTCCTGCTGTGTATTCTGCTTCTCTTGTGCCTGCACCAGTGTGGAAGCTTTATCCTGTCTTACTCTTCTCTCCATCTTTTAGCTGCCTGCCTAGTATATTTCTTGGCACAGAGCTTGTAAGTGAGTGTAAATTTCCCTTGTGTCTATGGTCCCTATGGGTTCTATTATCTCATATTAGCTCACAAATCATCTCTAGCAATTGTTCAAAATGTTAGCAAAGTTCTTCTTACCATCTGGTGCCTACCCCTCGCAAGCAAGTGTCTGCCTTTCCATAAATTTGGGGTTATTTGGCTGACCTGATACCTCAGCTCTCTGATGAGATCAGGAAGCTTGTGACTCTTTTAGCCTGGCTGATTTGTTTAAAGTTAGGCAATTATCCTTCTAAATTGTACAGTTCAAGTAAAAGTTAAAATATGTACAATTAAAAATTTTTCAAGAGGTTACTTAGGTTTGAAAGTTGTATTATTAGTTTACTCTTGGTGCATATCAAAAATGTTGTTCTTTCAAAGACTAAATTTCAACTTCCAGATCATATTTCTGTATTTACAAATCTAGTAAATATGAACTCCCAGTTTTAAGAGTTTTTGTATTAGTATTTGGCCTGTTGTGGAATTGGTTTACACCTTAAAGTACTTTGACCACATTTAAATTTAATATAGTTAGTTTTCTTATCAAATATGTTTCTTATTTAATGGTTTAAANAACATAACAAACAGTACAAATAATTAAAGTCTATATATTCACTGATTGTTTACAAAATAATTGATAGGTTTTATTTTATTTCTTACATATTTATGCAGTTAACTCTAAACTTTCTAGAGTTAAATAGACTTGTACAATAAGGAATCAATATGAGGTTATTTCCTGGGATGCCAACTGTGTGAGCATTCTGGCAAGAAAGCCAGTCTGTTTGCAGTGGGAGAAGTAATGGAAAGGGAACCGTAGGAGATAATACCATAAGGATAATAGAGGCCATTTTTATGTGAGGATTTTTAAAAATATATCTATTACTTTAAGCAAAATTGAAGACACTGGAAGGCTTTGGGCAGCAGATTAGCAATTTGTTACAGGACATGCTTTTAATAAGATCAGTATATCTGCTCTGTTGAAGAGAACTTGCAGAAGCAGGGAGACCTGTTGGGAGATTATAATCTGGGCAAACATGATGGAGATTCAAATCTGTCTAGCAGGATCCACATAATAAACAAATAACGCTCTCAAAGTAACGATTTAAATTACTAAATATAATATCATAAAAGAAACTTCTACAAAACTGCTTTCTGGGTTAAAAGAAACCAACAAGGTATGATAAACCAGGAAGAAAACACTTACCTTGTGCCTAAAAGTCAAGGGAAATGAGCGATGAACAGAACCCAGTGAGACTTCTGGCCATACAAGATGACTATCTTATAGAAGCATGCCTTTGGGTTGAGAAACAGCCACGTTCAAACCTAATCCCTTAAGGAAGAATCGATATCATGAAAATGGCCATACTGCCCAAGGTAAGGTAATTTATAGAATTCAATGCCATCCATCAAGCTACCAATGAGTTTCCTTCACAGAATTGGAAAAAAACGGCTTTAAAGTTCATATGGAACCAAAAAAGAGCCCGCATTGCCAAGACAATCCTAAGTCAAAAGAACAAAGCTGGAGGTAAATAATCACGCTAACCTCTGACTTTCAGAACTATACTACAAGGCTACAGGTGAACCAAAATGGCAATGGTAACTGGTACCAAAAACAGAGATACAGACCAATGGAACAGAACAGACGTCCTCAGAAATAATACCACACATCTCCAGCCATCTGATCTTTGACAAACCTGAGAAAAACCAAGAAATGGGGAAAGGATTCCCTATTTACATAAATGGATGCGGGAAAAACTGGCTAGCCATAAGTAGAAAAGCCTGAAACTGGATATTTTCCTTACTCCTCATACAAAAAATTAATTCAGACTGATTAGCGAGACTTAAATATTTAGACCTAATACCATAAAAGCCCTAGAAGAAAACCTAGGTATACCATTCAGGACATAGGCATGGGTAAGGACTTCATGTCTAAAACACCAAAAGCAATGCAACAAAAGCCAAAATACAAATGGGATCTAATTAAACTAAAGAGCTTCCTACACAGCAAAAGAAACCTAACAATCAGTGTGAATAGCAATCTACAGAATGGGAGAAATTTTTTGCAATCTACTCATCTGACAAAGGGCTAATATCCAGAACCTACAAAGAACTCAAACAAATTTACAAGAAAAAAAACAAAGCACCCCATCAAAAAGTGGGCCAAAGGAATATGAACCAAAACAGACATTTCTCAAACGGGTGAACATTCATACAGCCCCAACCAGACACATGAAAAAATGCTCCATGATGCACTGGCCATCCAGAGAAATGCAAATCAAAAGCGCACAATGAGATAAGCCATCCCTCACACCAGTTAGAATGGGCAATCATTAAAAAGTCAGGAAACAGACAGGTGGCTGGAGAGGGATGTGAGAAATAGGAACAGCTGTACACTGTTGGTGGGGATTGTAAACTAGTTGCAATCCATTATGGAAAAACAGTATGGGCAATTCCTCAAGGATCTTAGAACTACAGAAGTAACGCATATGACGCCAGCCATCCGCATTACTGGATACTATACCCAAAGGAAATTATAAATCATGCGGGCTATAAAGACCACGATGCCACATGTATGTTTATTGCCGACCTATTCACAATAGGCAAAGACTTGGAATCAACGCCAAATGTCCATCAGTGAGCAGACTAGATTAAGAAAATGTGGCACAATATACACCACGGGCGGAAACTATGCAGCCATAAAAAACGAAGGATGAGTTTGTGTCCTTTTAGGGAACATAGAAGCAGGCTGGAAACGCATCTATTCTCAGCAACCCTATATCGCAAGTAACAGAAAACCAAATACCGCATGTTCTCCTCTGGGGAGGACAAATGAGATGCTTTTGGACTCAGGAAGGGGAACATCACACACCAGGGCCTATCATGGGGATGGGGGAGCCGGGAGGGATTGCACTGGGAGTTATACCTGATGTAAATGATGAGTTGATGGGTGCTGACGAGTTGATGGGTGCAGCACACCAACATGGCACAAGTATACATATGTAACAAACCTGCACACTATGCACATGTACCCTAGAACTTAAAGTATAATAATAATAATAATAAAATAAAATAAAATAAACAGAAGGGATATGGGAAATCACTACTTCAACCAATGTCCCCTCTGTTCTCGTGCCAGTTCCAGTATTCTCAAGAAAGAAAAGAGAAGTCAGAGGTCAAAGTGTTTTCATAAGATATAAAGATGCTTTTGATAGCAGGATAAAAAACCCTGAAACTCAGATGAAAGATGGAACCCTTGGTTACTTGCCAATTTTTTTTTTTAACGACTACCAGGAGGAGTCACATGGGATGGTCTTGGTGACAAAATAAAAGCAAGCTAGATTTACAGGAGGAAGCTTAGATATGGCAAGTAGGGTATTATAAGCTGGATTTCACAGGTTGCCTACAGATTAACTGATTTGAATATTTTACCACAGGCATTTGGACATGAGCCCTGGTTATCTGTATCTAGACCCTGGGCAAGTAGAGCAGGTGCGTAGTGGCCCGGAGTGTGAGAGCATGATTAGGAAAGTAGCTGGAGTGTGGACTTAATCAGCTGCTTAAGAAGAGGAACTAGTTGGTCAGTAGCTAGAGCCTCAAACCTTGGTCAAAACAGCATTAAAACAAACAAACAAAAACAACTACATTACAAAAAGGGCCTTCTTTGATTTAATCTTTAAAGGTCAACCCCACAAGATACAGAGCCAGATGAAAAAAAAGTGAGGGAAGCAACAGGAATTGAGAAGAGGATGGTAAATTGTTGGTATATTATTGATGCTTCATGTCATAGACTGGATGTAATTATCAAAGGCAAGAGTATAGATAGAAAAAAGATCCCCAAACTGAGACGTAGGATTATCTACCTGTCCAGGGATGAGGGGAAGAGTTCACAATAACAGACAGACGAAAAGAAAGAAGTATCACACCAGTATAATATCTTGGAAACCAAATGATATAAAAAGTATTAAGGAGGAGGGAATATAGATTAACAAAAATAAAGATTGATAACTGACCACTGGAATTAGCAAGGTGAAAGTAAGTGTTGAACTTTTAGGAATAATTATATTATATGATGGAATGTATGAAATCTTGATCAGCAAGTGAAACACAGAGCAAAAGAAAATAATTGGAAACAGGTTAAAGACAATACTTTGTTTGTTTGTTTGTTTTTGAAATGGAGAATCCCAAAGTGAGGCATTATCTGGTTGTTTATTTGTTGTCTGGTTTTAGATAAGAGAAAGGTCAGCATGCATGTACACTGATGAAAATGATCCACCAAAAAGAAAAAGAATAATTCCAGGAAGAGAAAATTGCAGAGGCTTCGCCTTTGCATGGACAGCATTAAGTGGGAATTAGTGTACTAAAGAAGAGAAGCTTTTTGCAAGGAGTATGGAAAGAACATATATACTAAAGGTGGGAAATGACAAGTGGTCAGATACTAATAGGAAAATTGAGGTGTTAACTACTATTGAGCAAGATTTAGGAAGGAGAGGACATGATGTTGAGGGGATTCTCCATGTTTATATTAAAATTACCAAAATCTAAGACCAATTAGAATGAGCGAGAACAAAAATAAACCATGACCTAAAATAGTTTAGAAATGATAAGCAATAACTCAACATCGATGGATTACAAAGTTAATGAGAAACTGAGGAAATGCAGATGCAGTATCCAGGACAATAAACCGAATGACTTGGTTGGCATATGCAATTGAAAATTATTTTGTATATGGGGGTTGAGTAGTAATGGTTCTAGCATGCAAGGGATTAAGAAATATGTGAAAGAATAAAACATTCTCACAAGTTTATAGTACATTTTGACTCAAATGATTCCAAAGTAATAATCTAGGATGTTTTAATCTCAGTAAAAATTTTGTCATGAGGGTAACTATTTAAAAGGGCATAGTGGGATGGCTTGAAAATAATGAGCATGTAGATGGATGGGTTTGGTGGGGAATGGCAAGGCAGTATAGATAGAACAAATGGTAAGGTCTCATAACAACACAGAATGTGTTGCATGCAGTCTAGAATTAAAAAAAATAACAGAGTTAGCCTCATGATTTCATATGCATAATGGAGGGGGTGAAAGAGAGAGAGACCGTATGCTGAGTGTCCACTAGAAGTTATTCAATTCTTACAACAATGTTGGAAGGTAGATTTTTTTTTTCCTCTTATGTATTAGTCAGAATTCTCTAGAGAGACAAAACCAATAGGAGAGAGAGAGAGAGAGAGAGAGAGAGAGAGAGAGAGAAAGAGAGAAAGAGAAAGATGGGAGCAGAGGGTATGGGAGGGGATTTATAGGATAATTGGTTCACGAGATTATGGGTGTTCAGATTCAATCTGAACGCTTCAGAACCAGGGAAGTCAATGGTTTAATATTCAGTTTGAGGCCAAAGGTTTGAGAACCTGGGGAGTTTCTGGAAAAAGTCCCAGAGTCCACAAGCCAGAAAGACTAGAGTTTGATGTCCAAAGACAAGAAGAGAATTCAAGTTCCAGGAGAAAGAAAGAAAATCAATTCTGTCTCCTTTTTTGTTGTATCCAGCTCCCAGCTGATTGGATAATGCCTAACAACACTGAGGTTTTCTGCAGCCAGTTCACTGACTCACACACCAGTTTCTTCTGTAAACACACAGAAGTAATGCTTTACCATTTTTCTATGTATTGTTTAATGTAGTCAAGTTGATATTTTAAATTAACCATAACATCTTATAACAAAGAAAAGTAGACCTACATTTTCTGAAAAGAGCAAGTTCTAAAATATTTTATTTTAGATTATTTGTTTCATTTTGTTTATTTAATGGAAACAATTTTAAACCATATATTTGAACGGGATAAGAAAAAATGGGAGTCTGTGTAGAAAGGGCCCTGGGAGACAGTGCCTCATACAATGGAGGTTTGGAAAGAAATGCTAGTAAGATAAGATCATCTCTCATTTAATATAGTGGCAACATTTGGTAGGTATGGTGTCATTTTGTTTAAGTCAAAATTTGGAATAGAATGCTATTACCAGTTTTGGCCTATCATGTTATAATATTAGCTATATCAATAGATACTTAGAATAAATGCATAGTTTTTCCTTCTGTATTTTCCTTCCTTACAGAAATTTATTTTCTGCCTAAAGTCCATTTTCGCTAATCTTCATTAAATATTAACAGAATGAATTAAATTGCTACATAAAACATGTAAAGATCCAGTTGAGACACACACTCTGAGTAAAACAGAACAACTTCAAGTCCTCCATTATTCACAAAAAATCTCAACAGGGCCATGTTATATAATTTTCAGAAATTCCATAAATGGGACATTTTGGAATACCTTAAAATACATACAAAAGGTGTCAACATTCAGTTTTACTCCATTTTTGTTAATAACCTGTGAATTTGAGCAAATGGTGTAATTATTCTAGGCCTTAACTTCTTTACTTATCTCATAAAGAAACCTCTTTTAAACTTAAAGACCTGTTAAGTGCTAACATATAGAATATAGGCACTAATATTATTTTAAAGAGGAGCCCAATAGAAAAATATTGTTTCCTGTGCAATTCCTACCAATTGACATGTTGAATGAAACTCAACAGAATGTATCAGTTTTTAACAGTAGTTTGTGTACCATTTCATATTTACAAAAACATAATCTTCCTTCGAGGCAATTAGATAACTCCCTTCCTCTCCAAATCTATTAACAAAATGAATTTTAAAAAGAATTCATTTAGTCAGTGAGAACATAAACATTTAAAGTAACATTTTATTCTTAAGGATCAAAGGAATAAGAGAAAATCCAATCACTGATATGTTGTTTTATCAGTTTAACAGGGAAGGCAAAGAAAACATAACAATAATAGTGAAGATTTCCATAAAGTTTTAAATTGTGTGGCACAGACAGCTACTACTTATTTAATACTGCATATTGATTTATAAGTCTGTACATGTAGAGAAAGCTAAAGCATTTAAATAATCAAGAAATAAAAACAAACAATAAGTATGAACTTCCAGATGTGAAAATTGTCTGATGAATGCTCCCCTAAGGGCTTACATAATACCTTTAATTTTTTTTTCCATGTAATACTGTCTTTATTGCTTCTAGTTTCAAGCTCAGAGAATTTCTATAAGAATCCTATTATGAAGTGAAATAGCTGCTCGTGATTGAGCATATTGTCTAGTTTGCTTTAGACAATTTATATCACTTGAGATGAGAGATTTATTTTATTTAAAGAGGGTTTCAAACTTTTATTCAAAGAGTTGAATCACTCTTTATGCCCTATGGAGGCATTCGTCTCTAAAACGGTAAACTGATAAATACTGTGCATCTGAGACATCAAGCTGAAAAGCTTGTCAACAGAAACAAGACTTTCAACTCTCAAACTGTTCCAGTTCACTGACTGAATCCACGGACTAAGAACAATTTGAGCGTAGGTCACAGTACTGCTGTCATTTTTATAGCAAGTTCCACCACTGCGCTTACTCAATAGTAATGTCTAGAATACATGGCCAGAGCTGACTGCATATAAAGTGCACGTTGAAGAAAATGAGAGGTTTTGTATAACTGAGAGTATATTAGGTATGTGCTAATCTATCTATTGGTACAAATGAAATAATTTGTATGTAGTAAGTGATCTCATAACTATCTCAGAAAATGTGAGTTTTCAGAATAGCAGCAGAAATGTAAGTACAATATGACCAGAGGTATCACAAAGAGAAATTGAAAAGTAATCTTTTATAGTGCATCATAATGTTTACAAGTAACTCCACAGGAAAGTGAAAAATCTCAAATCATCTAAATGCACATTTATCATAACTATTCTGAAGGAGACATTTTGCTTTGCTTTATGTTTTCCTTAGTCTTGTGTGACATAATCATATCTTCTCCAAAGTAATAAATATAAGTACTTTGTGTTGCGTACATTTCAAAAGGGCTTATTGGCTTAAGAGCTTTTCCCTTCTCTGCTATAATTGTCACAGTTTTGAAGAGTTTAAGTTGGAGGTGATTATATTGGATTTCATATCTTGCAGTGACTTAATCCATACAGCCTCAGAAATTCAATTTATGAAATCTTTTCATTTAAAAAATTACCTGCACTATTTGCCAGCACCGTAATTTGGGTACATCACTTAAACCTTCAGTCTTGCTTTAAAAAAAAATCTATACAATGTGAACTGGCATCTTTATTGTGATACTTTTATTGTTTTAGGTAAAAAAAAGTCAAAGAAAATTCTTGTAAATAATTGAATGTAGGATGTAAGAATATATAATGTAGGATGTAAGAATGTATAATGTAGGATGTGGGGCTATAACATGTTACTCATTTATTTCCAGGTTGATTGAAATAATTTACCTGACTGTGAAGTATCTTTCACTATTTCATAGCCATCCCTGCCAGTTCTGCTCAGTCAAAAAAAGCAATTTAAAAATGTAGAAAAACTACTTTTCAGTAAAGAGTAGGCAAATATTATTTACCAACACATACAAATAAAATTGCAAACTATTAATATATAGACCATATTTGTAGTATTAACACAACATCCATAATTCCAAAGATTAAAACAAGTTTTGAGATACCCAGAAATATTATTTAAATTTCATCAATAATGTATGTATCTTTTTTTTACAAGATTCTCTATGGGAGAGCAAAGAAGGGGTACTATGCTATGCATGTTATGTGTAAGAAAATATACTTATGAGAAAATATTATACAAACAAGTTTCAGCTCTAAAATAATACAGGAATATTTGCTATTTTTGTCCTTTAAGAAAGACTGAGCATAATACTGATATAATTATCATATTTCAGTTTTTAAGATATGTGCCCTTATGTAGCCTATCATCTTTGAGGTCAAATGCCATAAAATTTTACTTCTTTTTTTTTTTTTTTAAGAGTTAAAAGAATGCTTGAGTACTTTATTAGCTTTCACTAAACATGCACATATTCTTAAAAATTATGTACAGTTTTTCTTTAATTATACTTCAAGTTCTGGGATACATGTGCAGAACATGCAGGTTTGTTACTTAGGTATACACGTGCCATGGTGGTTGGCTGCACTCATCAACACATCATCTACATTAAGTATTTCTCCTAATACTATCCCTCCCCTAGCCCCCCACCTCCTAACAGGCCCTGGTGGGTGATGTTCCCCTCCCTGTGCCTATGTGTTCTCATTGTTTAACTCCCATTTATGAGTGAGAACATGTGGTGTTTGGTTTTCTGTTCATGTGTTAGTTTGCTGAGAATGATGGTTTCCAACTACATCCATGTCCCTGCAAAGGACATGAACTCATGATTTTTTATGGCTGCATAGTATTTCATGGTGTATGTGTGCTACATTTTCTTAATCCAGTCTATCATTGATGGACATTTGGATTAGTTCGAAGTCTTTGCTATTGTGAATTGTGCCACAATAAACATACATGTGCATGTATCTTTTTAGTGGAATAATTTATAATCCTTTGCATATACCCAGTAATGGGATTGCTGGGTCAAATGGTATTTCTGGTTCTAGATCTTTCCAGAATCACTACACTGTCTTCCACAATGGTTGAACTAATTTACACTCCCACCAACAGTGTAAAACTGTTCCTATTTCTCCACATCCTCTCTAGCATCTGTTGTTTCCTGACTTTTTAATGATTGCCATATTAACTGGCGTGAGATGGTACCTCATTGTGGTTTTGATTTGCATTTCTCTAATGATCAGTGATGTTGAGCTTTTTTTTCATGTTTGTTGGCCACACAAATGTCTTCTTTTGAGACTTGTCTGATCATATCCTTCGCACACTTTTTGATGGGGATTTTTTTTTCTTGTAAATTTGTTTAAGTTCTTTGTAGATTTTGGATATTAGACCTTTGTCAGATGAATAGACTGCAAAAATTTTCTCCCATTCTTAGGTTGTCTGTTCACTCTGATGATATTTTCTTTTGCTGTGCAGAAGCTTTTTAGTTTAATGAGATCCCATTTGTCAGTGTTGGCTTTTGTTGCCGTTGCTTCCGGTGTTTTAATCAAGAAGTCTTTGCCCATGCCTATGTCCTGAATGGTATTGTCTAGGTTTTATTGTAGGATTTTAATGATTTTAGGTCTTATGTTAAGTCTTTAATCCATGTTGAGTTAATTTTTGTATAAGTTGTAAGGAAGGTGTGTAGTTTCAATTTTCTGCATATGGCTGGCCAGTTTCTTTTGCTGTGCAGAAGCTTTTAGTTTAATGAGATCCCATTTGTCAGTGTTGGCTTTTGTTGCCGTTGCTTCCGGTGTTTTAATCAAGAAGTCTTTGCCCATGCCTATGTCCTGAATGGTATTGTCTAGGTTTTATTGTAGGATTTTAATGATTTTAGGTCTTATGTTAAGTCTTTAATCCATGTTGAGTTAATTTTTGTATAAGTTGTAAGGAAGGTGTGTAGTTTCAATTTTCTGCATATGGCTGGCCAGTTTTCCCAACACCATTTATTAAATAGGGAATCGTTTTCACATTGCCTGTTTTTGTCAGGTTTGTCAAAGATCGGAATGTTGTAGTTGTGTGGCATTATTCCTGAGGCCTCTGCTCTGTTCCATTGATCTATATATCTGGATTGGTACTAGCACCATGCTGTTTTGTTTACTATAGACTTGCAGTAGTATAGTTTGAAGTCAGGTAGCGTGATGCCTCCAGCTCTGTTCCTTTTGCTTATGATTGTCTTGGCTCTACAGACTCTTTTATGATTCCATATGAAATGTAAAGTAGCTTTTTTTCTAATTCTGTGAAGAAAGTCAATAGTATCTTGATGGAGACAGCATTGAATCTTTATATTACTTTGAGCAGTACGGCCATTTTAATATTGATTCTTCTTATCCATGAGCATGGAATGTTTGTCCATTTGTTTGTGTCCTCTCTTATTTCCTTGATCAGTGGTTTGTAGTTCTCCTTGAAGAGGTCCTTCACATCCCTTGTAAGTGGTATTCCTAGCTATTTTATTCCCTCTGTAGCAATTGTAAATGGCAGTTCACTCATGATTTGGCTCTCTGTTTGTCTGTTACTGGTGTATAGGAATGCTTGTGATTTTTGCACATTGATTTTGTATCCTGAGACTTTGCTGAAGTTGCTTATCAGCTTAAAGAGATTTTGAACTGAGACGATGGAGTTTTCCAAATAAACAATCATGTCATCTGCAAACAGAGACAATTTGACTTCCTCTCTTCCTATTTGAATACTCTTTATTTCTTTATCTTGCCTGATTGCCCTGGCCAGAACTTCCAATACTATGTTGAATAGGAGTGGTGACAGAGGGCATCCTTGTCTTGTGCCGGTTTTCAAAAGGAATGCTTCCAGCTTTTGCCCATTCAGTATGATATTGGCTGTGGGTTTTTCCTAAATAGCTCTTATTATTTTGAGATGTGTTCCATCAATACCTAGTTTATTCAGAGTTTTTATCATGCAGGGATGTTGAATTTTATTGAAGGCCTTTACTGCATCTATTGATACAATCATGTTGTTTTTGTCATTGGTTCTGTTTATGCGATGGGTTGTGTTTATCGATTTACATATGTTGAACCAGGCTTGCATCCAAGGGATGAAGCTGACTTGATCGTGTTAGATAAGTTTTTTGATATTTGCTGGATTCTGTTTGCCAGTATTTTACTGAAGATTTTCGCATCAATGTTCATCAGGGATATGGTCTGAAATTCTCTTTTGTGTGTGTGTGTCTCCACCAGGTTTTGGTATCAGGATGATGATGGCCTCATAAAATTAGTTAGGGAGGAGTCCCTCTTTTTCTATTGTTTGGAATAGTTTTAGAAGTAATGGTACCAGCTCCTCTTTTTACCTCTGGGAGAATTTGGCTGTGAATACGTTTGGTCCTGGGCTTTTTTTTTTTTTTT
>NW_016816828.1:360415-415351 GCF_001698545.2 Rhinopithecus bieti
TTTTTTGGTTGGTAGGCTATTAATTCCTGCCTCAATCTGAGAACTTGTTATTGGTCTATTCAGGGATTCCACTTCTTCCTGCTTTAGTCGTGGGAGGGTGTACGTGTCCAGGAATTTATCCATTTCTTCTAGATAATCTAGTTTATTTGCATAGGTGTGTTTATAGTATTCTCTCATGGTAGTTTGTATTTCTGTGGGATCAGTAGTGATATCTCCTTTATCATTTCTTCATTGTGTCTAATTGATTCTTCTCTCTTTTCTTCTTTATTAGTCTGACTAGCAGTCTATATATTTTGTTGATCTTTTTTAAAAAACTAGCTCCTGTGTTCATTTATTTTTTGAAGGGTTTTTTGTGTCTCTATCTCCTTCTGTTCTGCTCTGATCTTAGTTATTTCTTGTCTTCTGCTAGCTGTTGAGTCTATTTGCTCTTGCTTCTCTAGTTCTTTTAATTGTAATGTTAGAGTGTCAATTTTAGATCTTTCTTGCTTTCTCTTGTGGGCATGTAGTGTTATAAATTGCCCTCTACATACTGCTTTAGCTGTGTCCAGGAGATTCTGGTACGTTGTGTCTTTGGTCTCATTGGTTTCAAATAACTTATTTGTTTCTCTCTTAATCTCATTATTTACCCAGTAGCCATTCAGGAGCAGGTTGTTCAATTTCCATGTAGTTGTGCGATTTTGAGTGAGTTTCTTAATGCTGAGTTCTTTTGTTTGCACTGTAGTCTGAGAGACTGTTTTCTACGATTTCCATTCTTTTGCATTTGCTGAGGAGTGTTTTACTTCCAATTATGTGGTCAATTTTAGAATAAGTGTGATGTGGTGCTGAGAAGAATGTATATTCTGTTGATTTGGGGTGGAGAGTTCTGAAGATGTCTATTAGGTCTCCTTGGCCCAGAGTTGAGATCGAGTTCTGAATATCCTTGTTAATTTTCTCTCTCCTTGATCTGTCTAATATTTACAGTGGGGTGTTAAAGTCTCCCACTGTTGTTGTGTGGAAGTCTAAGTCTCTCTGTAGGTCTCTAAGGACTTGCTTTATGAATTTGGTTGCTCCTGTATTGGGTGCATTTATATTTAGGATAGTTACCTCTTCTTGTTTCATTGATTCCTTTACTGTTATGTAATGCCCTTCTTTGTCTTTGTTGATCTTTGTTTTTTAAAAGTTGTTTTATCAGAGACTAGAATTGCAATCCTTGCTTTTTTTCTTTCTTTGTTTTTTTCTTTTTGCTTTACATTTTCTTGGTCAATATTCCTCCATCCCTTTATTTTGAGCCTATGTGTGTTTTTGCATGTGAGATGGGTCTCCCGAATACAGCATACTGATGGGTCTTGACTCTTTATCTAATTTGCCACTCAGCGTCTTTTAATTGGGATATTTAGCCAATTTAAATATAAGGTTAATATTGTTATGTGTGAATTTGATTCTGTCATTATGATGCTAGTTGATTATTTTGCCCATTACTTGATGCAGTTTCTTCATAGTGTCGATTATCTTTACAATGTGGTATGTTTTTGCAGTGCCTAGTACCAGTGTTTCCTTTCCAGGTTTAGTGCTTCCTTCAGGAGTTCTTGTAAGACAGGCCTGGTGGTGACAAAATCTCCCAGCATTTGCTTGTCTGTAAAGGATTATATTTCTCCTTTGCTTATGGAGCATAGCTTGGCTGGATATGAAATTCTGGGTTGAAAATTCTTTAAGAATGTTGAATATTGGCCCCCACTCTCTTCTGGCTTGTAGGGTTTCTGCAGAGAGATCCACTGTTAGTCTATTGGGCTTCCCTTTGTGGGTAGCTCAACTTTTCTCTCTGGCTGCCCTTGACATTTTTTCCTTCATCTCAAACTTGGTGAATGTGATGATTATGTGTCTTGGGGTTGCTCTTCTCGAGGAGTATCTTTGTGGTGTTCTCTCTATTTCCTGAATTTGAATGTTGACCTATGTTGCTGGGTTGGGGAAGTTCTCCTGGGTAATATCCTGAGGACTGTTTTCCAACTTGGTTCCATTCTTCCAGTCACTTTCAGGTACACCAGTCAAACGTAGGTTTGGTGTTTTCACATAGTCCCATAGTTCTTGGAGTCTTTTTTCATTCGTTTTTGTTCTCTAATATTTTATTCACACTATATTTCATTAAGTTTATCTTCAATCTCTGATATCCTTTCTTCTGCTTGGTTGATTTGGCTCTTGATACTTGTGTATGCTTCACGAAGTTCTCGTGCTGTGCTTTTCAGCTCCATCAGGTCATTTATGTTCTTCTCTAAACCGGTTATTCTAGTTAGCAGTTCCGCTAACCTTTTTTCAAGGTTCTTAGCTTACATGCCTAGGGTTAGAACACGCTCCTTTAGCTTGGAGGAGTATGTTATTATCCACCTTCTGACGCCTACTTCTGTCAGTTTTTCAAACTGAGAATTTCTTGCAGCTTTGCATACTCCTGTTTTGCAGTAACATTAACAAATAATGCTAATTATTAATATAAAGATACAAACATGAAAACCAAAGTGAACTATTTAATACATATTTATTTTGTTATGATATTGCATTATTAAGATAGATATTCCTTGATGACATGGGAAGAACGATGAAGTCATTCTCTTATGACCCTCTTATCTACCACAATTCCTACTTCATATTGTGTTAAAATATAAGAAGCTTGTTTTGTCCATTTTAAAATACTGGATATAAACATAGAGTTCATTCTTTATCCATATTTTCTACCTGTCCACCAATTGACAGCATAATGCTTTTTCTAATGAAGTCTTCCACTATATCTAATTATGTGCTTTCAAGCTTTTTATAGCACTGAATTCTGGTGATTAACTCATCAATGCCTGTTTCCACACAAACTCTATGTTCCATGAGGGCAATACACTTTTTCTCACAATTTTATTCCTAGTATCTCTAGCAAACCTGGCAGTGCAAGTCTATTAATACATATTTGATGAATTGCTCAATGACTGCCTTAAAGAGTGAAGCTATTTATTACAAAGTGCTAAGAGATATTTCTAATAATAAAAAAGTGATTCTCCTTTAAAGCATGTTATGACATACTGATGTGTCTGCAGCTTTGAGAATTTTTTTAAGACTCTTTTGAAAAAAATTCAATTTTATATATAATTTTATGAAATTCTATACATTGTATATATGTAAGTTTTATATTTATTTTTATTTTTTACACATGCAAATAGGACTAGAACATAAATGGTCAACAACTTATTCTTTTAGTTGCAATATGAATTTATTATAGCTTTTGGCTATACTTTTAATCCCTATATAGCAATATGATATTTTAAAGTACTTAAATTTGTTTAACTAGTCTTTTGATGGGTTGTTTCCAATTTTTTCATTTTTCATTTATTCATTCAATGTATATTCATTGAACCACCTACTACCGTGTGCTGGACATTCCTCAAGGCATGAGGATTCAGTGGTGAAAACAATAAAGTCCTTGCACTAGGTAAACTTCCAGTCTCATAAGCTGTACTGCAGAAAACACATCCCTGTACATGTTATGTTTATTTACTTATGTGAGTCAATCTGAAGGATAAATTGTTCAACATAAAATTATTGAGTCAAAGGGTATACAAATTTAAAATATAATAAATTTCTTTCCACAGCAAGTTATACCAACTTAATATTATTACTAACATTAGATACCATTAACCTTTATCATGTTTGTCAATCAGGCAAAACATACCTTATTTTAATTTACATTTCTTTGCTTATTAATGAAGTATATTTTTACACATTAATTAGCTGTTTATATTTCTTCCATTAGTTACCTGTTAATATTTCTTCTTATTTTTCTATTGGGTTGTTTGTCTATTTTTTATATTGACATTATTATTGATTATTTCTTATTACACAGACCTCAAATATATCCTCCTAGTATGCTCTTGATCTTTTTTATTATTGTTATACTTTAAGAATTCTGGGATACATGTGCAGCCCGTGCAGGTTTGTTACATAGGTATACACATGCCATTGTGGTTTGCTGCAACCATCAACCCGTCATCTACATTAGGTATTTCTACTAATGCTATCCCTCTCTTTTCCCCCCTTCCCCAGACAGGCACCAGAGTGCAATGTTCCCCTCCCTGTGCCTATGTGTTCTCATTGTTCAACTCCCACTTATGAGTGAGAACAACTCCCACTTATGCAGTGACTTTCAACAGGAAGACAATAATAGATGGTCAATTTGGGGGAAAGATTAAATAACTAATTTTGTCTAGCCTAGAATACAACATTATGGGAGTGTTTATTGCTATATTTGTATATAAAACCTATGCTACAAATCAACATAGTGTGTTGAAGAAAAAGGTTACTCATTAAACACTAGATCAAAAGCCATTTTTTATTGCTACATTTGCCCTGGCAGAAGGTGCTGAAATATTGGCTGCAATCTCCACCATTTCACACAGTGTTTCTTTGGATTCCTAAAGAAAATGTGCCTCAAGAAGGGAAGAGAAGCATCTTGTGGGAGGTATAAGTTAAATATCTGTAGAATATGTGTGGTATGATTTACTAATGTTAATAAGAATAATTCCCTTTTCCTTGACAGATAAATCAATCACCCTTTTCTGTGATTGACAGTCTCCACTATGCAGACAGGACTGGTTTATGAACCACTGCATCCCACGTGGGCTCGAGTTTTATAAATAAAGATAAGTATTTATTTATGATGCTGAGGCAAAAACTGAACCAAAATAAAATGTTAAATAGAGTAAAAACATTTCAGCATCACATATGCGTCAACAGTGTACATCTAATGATCATCCTTTTATAATATTTTTTCTTCTTTAGGTTATAGGATAACACTTGCTTGAATTGCAAACGAATGCTTAAATAAAACTGATGTTGAACTTCTTTTTAACTGACAAAGGTGAACTTTTCTACAGTGTGTCAATATCTACAACTCTGAAACTGCTTACACTGAAGGCATAAGAAAGCCACTTTGAGCTATGAATGATGACCACCTGCAAAGAAATGATAAGACTGCAACTTTTCTTGGCAGTATTCCCCTTGCTGTTTTCTGACTTATGCCAAGTAATTGGAATCAGTCAAACAGATAACAAGCTAATTTCCCTTTTTTCTTTCCTCTCAACTCAATACATTCATAGTCTTCACAAGCAAATGTAACAATGTGTCTGTCACTTAAAATGAACCACCAGATGGATCTATAAAAATAGTAAAAGGAAAATATGGAATACATTTCAGGATGACACAGGTTAATATACTCATCAAACTTTGCATTTTCTAAAAAAAAATTTGGATTTAATTAGTTTTAATGAAAAGATTATTAACAGAACAGTACACTATGTTGCTTTCATAGAGTTTAAACTGAGTGACTGAAGATGAAAAATAAATAAATGAAATAGATAATTTCTAATGGGTCACAGTCTGTAAAAGAAATAAAAAATTGTGATTTGATAATCTTTAATCGAGAAACAGAGAATTATCTAAAATAAAGGTTAAAACCTTTTAGATAAAAGTTGTTATCTAAAATAAAAGTTTGGCACGGTGGGAGAACAGTAGGAGGACTAGCCCAGGTGATGCAGTTTGAGCTCAACTATTCATTAAGAAGGAGACAGCTGCGGAAGGAGCAGTTTTTAAATAAATTCTTATAGGATATGAAGACATAGAGTGCTTTCTTGTGACTAGCCTACAAGTAGAACTATTTATTTTATACTTAAATACATGTTGCAAAATGAGGGCAGTTCTGAAAATACAAACTTTCAAATGTATAAACATATATACACATATATATAAACACACATATATATGTATGTGTGTATATATGTGTATATATGTGTGTGTCTACATATATATATATATAGTGTGTGTGTGTTTGTGTGTGTAGTTACACTGGTTGATACTACTCTGGGAGAATGTTTACGTGGAGAATAGGAGGGAAACAAGGATTAACAACTTGCCTTTAAATTGTTCACATTTTGTATTGCCATAATACCATTAATCAAAATCAAGAAATTAACATTGATACAATCCTATTATTCAATCTAGAGACCATAGTCAAATTTTAAGAATTGTCCCACTACTTTCCTTTTTCTGGGCCTGTATCATACATTGCATCTAGATGTTTTGTCTCTTTAACCTCCTTTCACTATTAAGGTGTAAAAGAAAGAACCAGGAAGGACTCTATGAACTAATATCCAGCAATTTCCAAACCCTATCATTTGGTGAAGATTACAAAGAATATCTCTAGGTTGAAATCTTTCATGTAACAAAGAAAGGGAAATAAGCAATAAGCATGTTATCTGCTCATGCATACAGCAAGGAGAAACCAGAATCTAATGAGACTACACAAGTGTGTGGAAATCCATGTAATGACACAATGTAAGAATTGGAGTGGAGTAGAAGAAATAAGAGTAGAGTGACATTTCTCTCTATATATTCTTTTTTATAGTTTAGACTTCCAGAACATCTCAATAATTTACATATTACAAAAAATCAATAAATATTTATCAACCATGATGTGGTGGGAACACCAAAATAGAATGCAGTACTAATAGGTGGGTAATATGATCACATCAAAGGAGTGTAGAAGAGAAATATTAGCCTGATTCTTTAAAAAGTAAAAAAAAAAAAAAAAAAAAAAAAAAAAAAAAAAAAAAAAAAAAAAAGACGCTGGCAAGGTTATGGAGAAAATCAAACACTTATACATTGTTGGTGGGAGTGTAAATTAGTTCAACCTTTGTAGAAAATAGTGTGGCGATTCCTCAAAGAGCTAAAAATAGAATTACTATTCTACCCAGCCATTCCATTACTGGTATATACCCAAAGGAACATAAATTGTTCTACCATAAAGACACAAACATGTGTATGTTCACTGCAGCACTATTCACAATTGCAAAGACATAGAATCAACCTAAATGCCCATTAGTGATAGACTGAATAAAGAAAATGTAGTACATGTACACCACACAATACTACACAACCATAAAAAATAACAAGATCACCTCTTTTGCAGGAACATGGATGGAGCTGGAGGCCATAATCCTTAGCAAACTAATGCAGGAACAACAACAACCAAAAACAAATACTGCATGTTCCTACTTATAAATGGGAACTAAATGATCAGAACATATAGACACAAAGAGGGGAAAAACAGACACTGGGACCCACTGGATGGTGGAAGTTAGGAGGAGGGAGTAGATAAGAAAAAATAACTACTGGGTACTAGGCTTAGTATTTGGGTGATGAAATAATCTGCACAACACATTCCCATGACAAGAGATCTCCTATACAATAACTATAGCCCAAGCCTAAAATAAAAATTAAAAGAAAAATTATTAGCCTGACTTTGTAAAACAATATTTTGATACCATAAAGTACAAGCCAAAAGGAACCTGTACAAAACTATGAATTCCAAGCATTAAATAGGCTTTTTAAAAACATAGATATGGGTTACTGACCCAGAAACTTATTTTTTGTGTGTATTCTAGGACTGAGTAAAAAACTACTTACATTGAAAATAATGAAAGCAAGTTTCTCACTGTTGTACACATGGCTACAAATGCAGAAACAGGAAGACTAGAGTGAGTTCCATTATATTGGATTGGAATGGTTGGTATCAGCATATGCTCATATCTTTTAATGTATTAGCAAAAGATGTAAAAAGATATATTTGTGTTTATGCATATAATGAATAAAAGCAGAGCCTTTAACAGTTACAAAAGAGGAAAAGTCTAAAATATCTTAAATTTTGGGTGCTTAATTTCTATGAACATTAAAATGAAAACATTCTTCTTTAGCCTTAACAGAAGTGGGTATGAAGTGGGTAAGTGTTGATACTTCTGATATTAGCATATTTTGTGGCAAAATAAGGACATAACAATTAAAAATTATAAATATGATTTTATCACAATAAACATGAAATAACTTTAATGGCAATTTAACATTCAATGTTTAGTGCATGTCAGAGGCTTATGGATGATACACAGAAAATATTGCCTGTTGAATGCAAGACCAAATATTTATGGTAGTAAGTTCATTAGAGTTTAACAAAGAGGAAGCACCTATTCTTGAGTTAAAATAAGGCATGCATTCAGGCCATCATATGCACATTGCCTATGAGGGGATTTAAGCCTCCATAAAAACTGTACCTGCAAAGAACTTTGAACATTTGTTGCCTAAAATTACTAACTAAGGATCTTAGAATAAGGAAGTAGAGCCCCATGACAGTGAGAACAAAGATTACTTAAAAAGAAAAGTCCATACCTGTTCATATATATTTGACAGGCATTTAATTGAGTGTGTACTTCATGTCAGGCATTATATCAGATCATGTTAGTATAGAACAGAACACTTTGTTAACAATATTAATATTTTTTGCAAAAATTTTCTCCCATTCTTTAGGTTGCCTATTCACTCTAATGATAGTTTATTTTGCTATGCAGAAGCTCTTTAGTTTAATTAGGTCTCATTTGTCAATTTTGGCTTTTGTTGGAATTGCTTCTGGTGTTTTATTCATGAAATCCTTGCCCGTGCCTATGTCTTGGCAGTTCCTCAAGGAACTAGAACTAAGAATACCATTTGATCCAGCAATCCCATTACTGGGTATATACCCAAAGGATTACAAATCATGCTACTATAAAGACACATGCACACATATGTTTACTGCAGCACTGTTCACAATAGCAAAGACTTGGAACCAACCCAAATGCCCGTCAATGTTAGACTGGATAAAGAAAATGTGGCACATATACACCATGGAATACTATGCAGCCATAAAAAAGAAAGAGTTCATGTCCTTTGCAAGGACATGGATGAAACTGGAAACCATCATTCTCAGCAAACTAACACAAGAACAGAAAATCAAACACCACATGTTCTCACTCATAAGTGAGAGTTGAACAATGAGAACATATGGGTACAGGGAGGGGAACATCACACACCAGGGCCTGTCGGGGGTTGGTGGGGACAGGGGAGGGATAACATTAGGAGAAATAAATAATGTGGATGATGAGTTGATGGGTGCAGCAAACCACCATGGCACATGTATACCTATGTAACAAATATGCATGTTCTGCACAAGTATCCCAGAACTTAAAGCATAATAATAATAAAAAAAGATGGTTTTGCAAAGAATTTTGAGTTGTTTACTATAATTATTTTGAAGCATATTTTATTTAGTTTTACACAGACTTGAAATAAGTCTTAATCTTCATTTACACAGAACAGTTTGAACCAGCCATGTGGCAAACTCTGAATATATTTCTTAATTTGCACATTTCTCTGGATTAATGAAGAATTTTCTCAATCCTAAATGCAAATATTATTTTAGATGTCATTTGCTTATTGAAAAAATTAACTTTCTGTATAAATGTAAAAGAAATTTCTCTCTCCTGCTGTTTCATTTTCCTGTGGCATTGCTTTAACCAACTAGAAGAAAGTGGCAATAAAAAAAAAAAAAACTAACAAAAATTCAATTTGATCTAATAATAAAAGTGGAAAATTATTTACTATTTTTGTTTCTAGTCACTGCATGTGCAATTTGACTGTTTTTGCATTCAAGTCATTATTGAAATCTTTTATTTAAGAGTAAAAATGTGATCATATGATTAAAAACTTTTTTTTTTTTTAGAAGATAACCTTCCTTCATCAGAGGAAATGCTCAAATGCAAAGTTTACTGATCCAAACTCATTTAAGATTGAAGTATGGAGGCCTCATTTACATGCCTGCTCAAAGTGAAAGGGGTAAATTAGCATCACTTTCTGAAATGTAATCATTCAACTTAAAATAATATATTAATGAATTAAAACAAACGCATTTCGCCTTGAATACAGCACAGACATTAATACATTATAGTAACTCACTTTCCTTAAAAATATATTGGCATTAGTTTGCCAAATTTCTCTCAACATTCTATATTTCTTTCAAATGTATAGTATTATTATCTATATTAAAATACTAATTCCACCCAAAGGGGATGAAATGCTACCACAAAAGAATTAGTCTTGCATTTGAATCTGTCCTATTCATTGTTTACTAATAATTCTAAGCAATTCTCCAACTCTACAAGCTATCATTTCCCCCATAGGCCAATTTCAATTTTTTCTGATAAAAGAAGTATTTCATATATGTTTGGCTTATTTCTGGAAACAGTGTGTGTCTCCATATAGTACCTCTATGTCAGTCTGGGTTTGAATACCAGCTTTAGTATTTACTAGCTGCATGACTTTGGGCAATTTGTTGAACTTCCCCAAACATCAAGCCTATGATTTTAAAATGGCAATTATAAAATAGCAAGAATTTTATGGGTTATGAGAAGCTCAAAATAATGCAATGAAAGTACTAAAGTGTTTAGCAATATTTCTATTTTGTACAAAAAGTTTGACAAAGTCATCACTTTTATTTAGAATGTATACAATAAATGTAATAAAGTGTGATTAACAAATGCATGTACATTTCGTAAAAATATAACACTAAAACTACTTTATTTTATCAAAGAAAACAGAAATTATTGTGTTAATTTAACGAAGTGATTGAGATAGTAAACATACCTCTATTGTAGATATGTAAGAATTAATGTGATTAGAAGAGTAGTGTCTATTAAACCAGTAAGAAACAAGTACAGAAATCCCTGTGTTGTTAGAAGAGGGTTCCTTAATATTCTTTCTAGTATACATCATGCATCTCCCAGCAAAAAATGGAGAGTTTTTGAGATCAGAAAATTTTTTATTATTTTACTGACTTAGACGGTAAATTTATCATAACCCAACACTGTGTTTCTGAGTCTTATGTGGTTTCCTTGTCATTAATTGATTTTCTCCCAAAATATTGTAGACAGTTGACTATTATTAGTGAGTTTCTGATCTGATGATTTCCCTTCATTTTTCCTATAATTTAATGGGAAATTTGGGAAGGGCCTGTAAGAGAACATAAGACAAAAGCTGTTTTATGCTGTAGGGCATAAATACCACACATGATAGTATGAGCTAGTGAACTTTGTAAGGGTTGTTCAAACAGAAACTAAACAATAGTCCATTAGAGATGTTGTTAACATAATTTATCTTCCATAAAATAACAGTGCAGTTTAAATTGTTAGAGAACTACATTATTACTAGCAGAATATTAGTATAATGGTATTTATAAGGAAACATGATTTACAGATTCAAATACACCTGCAAATGATATTATTAATAGTGTATTGCCAGAAAAAAATTGTATATATCATTTTTATTCTATCAAAAAAAGCTATGAAATCTTAAGAAGTAAATTTAAAACTCTAGAGAGATAATGAAAGAGAAGTGTGGAAAGAGAGAAAAGAAAGAAGAAAGAAAATTATTATTGATTATATGGTTTGAGAGTCACCTATGCTAGCTGTTTCATTTAATTTCTCCCAATCCCCAAAACAAATCTATCAGGGAGAAATGATTATTCAGATTGGTTCTTCAACTAGTCCACAGTTACACAATTTATAAACAGCAGAGCCAGGAATTAAGTGAAATTTTGAGTTCATAGATTAAGTGAGGTAAGTGAAAATAGTGGGTAGTGGGGGTGGAGATTGTTACTAATTTTGTTCTGTATGCCATACAATAGTAGATATGTGCTTAAGTATTAGAATATGACAAATAATTGTTAGAGACCAAAACATTAACAATATTAAATCCCACTAAGGATGCAGTAGGACCGTGTGTATATTACATTCTTAAATCCTGTATATATTTCTTTAATTGGAAGGCTATCAATATTACTCAGAAGCCACATTAAAAATACTGTTGTCTTTATGCTATTTTTTTCAGTCTCAGTGTGATTTATGCAAGAGAGAAAATAAACCTGAAAAACTTTTTAAATACATTTATCCTTATTCATATCTTAAAAGAAAAAAATAAAGGGAGAAAGACATGCCGGTCAGGAGAGTCAAGAACAACTTATATTTAAGATACCAGGTTTCACAGAGACACCCGACTTTTATTCCTAGTTCTGCTACTAAAATCGTGAAATCCTTCAAAAATAATTTTTCTATCTTGTGCAGTAATATCACTAGCACTTCAAGATTGTAATAAGGATGATGGGAATAAAATAATATAATATAGTGACTAATAAATTAGTAGAGCAGTAGAGGGAGAGGGAGAAATGAGGCTTAAAAGCTGTCATTACTCAAACATCAAAAAATTGGGTCATTACTACCTCTATTGAGTAATAATCCCCACTTCTATAGATTAAGTAAATGCATACTCAATACATAGAATTGACCATATGCTTTGGAAGTCATTTATGGTAGGTGTTTTATTATTCCTCCTAATCCTAAAAAAAAAAAAAAAAAAAATCTACCAGTTAGAAATCATTATTCAGATTGGTTGTTCAACTTGTCTTCAGTTACACAATTTGTAAAGAGCAGAGCCAGAAATTAACTGAAATTTAAATGAATGCTCAATACGTAGAAGTGGGGATTATTATGCTATAGAATTATTATTCTATACATAATGAGGTTGTAAGGATTTCATTACAAAAAAGGACCCAACTTTTTTACGTTTGACTCATGACAGTTTTTAAGTCTCCTCTCTCCCTCTCCCTCTAATGCTCTACATTTTGGGACAGATTATTAAAAAGAGAAATGCTACCCTCTTTGTCCCTAGTGAAGTTTAAAACCATACAAGCCTCAGCCTGCACAGGATAACCCAACTCCACCCACTAACCACAAGCCAGTCTCCACTCCTTGCCTTCTCAAGCCATGTTCAGGCCCACTTGGGAGGCTGAATTGCAACAAATGAGGTGCGAATACATATATTTTAATATTAAATCTTAATTATATCTTATTTATTTATTACAATTATTTATTCAACCATTCTTATAGAGAACCCATTCTTTCTTAAGTTTTACTTTTTATTGACAATAATAACCTTATATGATTGGAGGTACAGTGTGTTTTTAATACATACATACAATGTAAAATGATCAAATCACGCTAATTGACATACCCATCACCTCAAATTCTTATCATTTTGTGGTGAGAACATTTAACATCCACCATTTTAACTATTTTGAAATATATAATACATTGCCATTAACTATAATCTTATGCTGTGCAATGGATCAGCAATACCTATTCTTGTCTAACTGAAAATTTGTACCCTGCAGCCAACATATCCCTTTCCCTGTTCACCCTTCTCCCTCAGCCTCTACTCTTTGCTTCTATGAGTTCCACTTTTTTAGATTTCACATGAAAGTGAGATCATACAGTATGTATCTTTCTATGTCTAGCTAATTTTACTTAGAATTATATCCTCTGGTTTTATTAATATTGACACAAATGATAGAATTTTCACTTTGTTAAGGCTGAATAGCATTTCACTGTATATATAAATCCCACAATTCTTTATCTGTTGATGAGCACCTTTGTTGTTTTTATATCTTGACTCCTTTGAATAATGCTGCATAAAACATGAGACAGATGGTTCGGATAGAACGTCAATGTGGAAACTATATTAGGGTTCTCCAGAAGGATGGAACCAATAGAATATGCATTGATATATGAGAAGAAATTTATTAACAGAATGGGCTTACATAATTATGGAGTTAGAGAGGTCCCACAGAAAGTATTCTGTAAGTTGGAGACCTTGGGTCAGTCCAAGTCTGAAGGCCTCAGAACCACAGAAGTCGATAGTGTAACTAAGAGTCTAAGGGCAAAGCTCTGAGAACCTGGAGGCCCACTGGTGTAAATACTGGAGTCCAAAGACCAGAGAACCTGAAGTTCTGATGTCCATGGCCAGGAGAAGAGTGACCCAGCTCCAGCAGACAGAATGAGAGAAAATTGCCTTTATTTCTTATCCAGACTCCTAGCCAACTGGATGGCCACATAGGGGGCAGATCCTCCCCATTCAGTGCAGCAACTCATGTGCCAATTTTCTCTGAAAATACTCTCACAAATATACCCAAAATAAATCTTTAAGAGTTCTCTAGGTATTCCTTATTTCCATCAATTTTACACCAATATTAACTATCACCAAAACATTACATATGAACTATGCTTTAAACCAAATGAATCTAATACACATCTACTGAATATTCCATGAAATAAGAAAAGTATACACATTTTTTTCACATGCACATGGAACATTCTCTAAGATAGATTATATGCTAGGCTACAAAATAATCCTTAAATTGAAATAATCAAAATTATAGGAAGTATCATTTCCAATCTGAATGGTACAAAACTATAATTCGGTAACAGAAGGAGCCATGGAAAATTAAGCATAGACATTTTTAAGTATGATTCTGAAAAAATCTATATGGTAAAAATAAGAAAATTTTTTTAATAGCTTGAGGTAAAAGAAATGGAAAACATATGGAATGCAGCAAAAGCAGTGCTAGGAAGGAATTTTATAGCAGTGAATGACTACACTGGGACATAATTGAGTCAAGGATACGGTTTCACCCATGCTGTTCTCATGACAGTGAGTGAGTTCCCATGAGATCTCACGATTTTATAAGCATCTGGCACTTCCCCTGCTGGCATTCATTATTTCTCCTGCTACCCTGTAAAGTGGTGCCTTCAGCCATGATTGTGAGTTTCCTGCAGCATCCCCAACTATGCGGAATTGTGAGTCAATTAAACCTCTTTTCTTTATAAATTACCCAGTCTCGGGTATTTCTTCACAGCAGGGTGAGAATGGATTAATACACAACTGATAACATAAATACAAAGGATAAGGCACTACCATAAATAATTACACACCAAAAAGTTGAAAAATTTTGAAGAAATGAATAAATTCCTAGAAACATGTAACCTATGAGGACTAAATTATAAAGAAATCAGAAACCTGCATAGGGTAATAATGAGAAAGGATACTTAATTAATAATTAAAAATCTCCCATAAAAAATGCCTAAGATCTTATGACTTCACAGCTGAATTCCACAAAACATTTAAAGAGTGAACAGGCAACCTACAGAATGGGAGAAAATTTTTTGCAATCTACTCCTCGGACAAAGGGCTAATATCCAGAACCTATAAAGAACTCAATCAAATTTACAGGAAAAAAAAAACAAACAACCCCATCAAAAAGTGTGCAAAGGATATGAACAGACACTTCTCAAACGAAGACATTCATACAGCCAACAGACACATGAAAAAATGCTCATCATCACTCGCCATCAGAGAAATGCAAATCAAACCACAATGAGATACCATCTCACACCAGTTAGAATGGCAATCATTAAAAAATCAGGAAAGAACAGGTGCTGGAGAGGTTGTGGCGAAATAGGAACACTTTTACACTGTTGGTGGGATGGTAAACTAGTTTCAACCATTGTGGAAAACAGTGTGGCGATTCCTAGAAATATCATTTGACCCAGCCATCCCATTACTGGAGATATACCCAAAGGATTATACGTCAGCAAAGGGAACATCACACACCAACCAGGTCATCTTGTGGGGAGGGGTGAGGGATAGCATTAGGAGATATACCTAATGTAAATGACGAGTTAATGGGTGCAGCACACCAACATGGCTCATGTATACATATGTAACAAACCTGCATGTTGTGCACATGTACCTTGGAACTTAAAGTATAATAATAAAATAAAGAACAATTAATATCAATCCTTTTGAAAGCTGGAACAAATATCAAATGAAGGGAATACTTCCAAACTTATTTTAGAAGGCTAGTATTACTCTAATACCAAGCAAGACAAAGACACTAGAAGGAAGGAAAACTACAGGCCAATATTCCTGATGAACACAGATGCAAAACTCTCAAGAAAATATTAGAAATCTATATTCAACAGTACATTAGAAGAAGCAGTTACCATGATCAAATGGTATTTATCTCTGGGATGCAAGGATCATTCAATATGCACAAATCAATAAATATTATTCACTGTACTTAACAAAAAAAAACCCATAAGATCATTGGAGTGAATCCAGAAAATAGTATTTGACAAAATTCAATATTCATGATAAAAACTCTCAACAAATTAGGTATAGAAAGAACATTCTTGAACAAATATTTGGTATAGAAGGCCATATATGGCAAGCCAACTGCTAACATCATATTGAATGATGAAAACCTGAAGGCTTTTCCTCTAAGATAAGGAATAAGACAAGAATGCCCATTCTCATCATTTCTGTTCAACATATGCCTGGAATTTCTAGTTAGAGTAGTTAGATGAGAAAAAGAAATAAAAGGAATCAAAATAAAAAAGGAAAAGTGAAATTGTTTCTGTTACTGATCACATATTATGTATATAAAATCCTAAATATTCCATAAAAAATGGTTAGAACTAATAAACATATTAACTAAAGTTTCAGGATACAAAATCAGCTTATAAAATTCAGCAGTATTTTTATAGAGCAACAACAAACTATCTGAAAAAAACAAATTAAGAAAAAAGAGTTCCATTTACAATAACATAAAAAATAAAACTACAAGGAGTAAATTTAATCAAAGAGGTGAAAGATGTGTGCACTAAAAACTGTAAAACACTGAAGAAATGAGTTGAGGAAGATACAAGTAACTAGAAAGGTATTTGATCATGTTCATGAATTAATAGAAAATTGTAAAAATGTTTATACTACCCAAAGTAATCTACAAATTCAAGGAAATCCCTGTCATAATTTTGATGTCATTCTGCAGAAAAATAGAAAAAAAAATCTAAAATTTGTATGGAATCACAAAGAGCCAAAATAGCAAAAGCAATTTTGATCAAAAAGAATAAAGCCGGAGGCATCACAGTACCAGATTTTAAAATATATGCCAAAGCTATAGTGATCAAATCAGCATACGACTGGCATAAAAACACACATGAGGACTCACTCTTTTTAGGCACTCATCTAATACTATATTTTAAATGGTTTAGAAAACGGTAGCACATTATCTGTTCTCAAGAAATTTGCAGCTTAGTGAGTAGATGAAAAAATTCACAAAATTTTAGAAAAATATTTAATATTAAATGCTTTATACTGCAAAATATGCTACTGAAGAAAATATAAGCTGTTATTAGATTTTATTACTAAAGGGATTATGCTAATTTAAGGATGTTGGAGAAGTAGTTTTATGAGCAAGTATCATTTAAGATATGAATGATGAATAACATTTAGTTTCACAAAGTCCGTGAATATGTGATTAGCAACAAACGAGAGAAAAAGGCATTGACAATGGAAAAAGTAGCAAAAAACAAAACAAAACAAAACAAAATGGTCCTGGATAGGGGTGGTGCTAGATAAGATTTAGTTTAAGATATGAAAAAAAAAAAGGCTCTTGAAAGTCTGGTGTGGTTAGCATGCAATGTGCATATATGAAAGTGTCGCAAAAGAAAACAGAACTGAAAAGTTAAATGTGTGTAAATAATGACCTTTTAATAAGCATGTAACTATTCATTGTTATTTGAAAGTGTTCAAATTTAGCAAAGTTCATGAAATTATATGTGGGCAGACCATAGAGATGTAAATATGTAACATTAGGCTTAATTTTTATTTGTTAATTTGTTTTCTTTTTTTCAAAAGCCAGGTTCAAGGGCAGAAGGAGTTTTATTTTAGAAAATAGTCCTAATTCTCTTGCTTTTCATTTTATGAAAACTAACATTCGCCAAGAAAAGAATATATATTTTAAAACTTTCAATTAGTTTACAGTAAGATTTAAGAAAATCATTTTATGAAAGTTTAATATGACTAATATTTACATATTGATAAATTAAATAATTAATAAATTCCTAAAGCCAAAGGAAAATAAAAGGAAGCTGATTTGATAATAAACATCTGCTGTGCTTGACTAGTAGCAACGATTACAGTTCAAATCACAATAAAAATAAGGAGACACAATAGACTTTAGCTCCAATTTTACTTAGCAAGAAGAAACTATACCAGATATACAAAAATCATACCCAGTCACAGCCCCCGGTAGGGCTCTCATAATTTCCGGGCACTTCATCTAGTATTCTTGATATTTTGAAACTATATGGTCATAAAAGAAGAGATTATATCACCTCCTTTATCTTTATATTCCCATGACTAAAAGTTAAGATATAGGTAGACAGATAGATAGATAGATACATAGACACATAGATAAAAACCTAATCATCAAACAGTAGGCAGCCTCTAAAATATCTCTCAATAATCTCTGCCTCTTGGTATTCACCTCTTTGTGTAACCTCCTCCACTTCTATGTGGGCTGGATCTAGTGACTTACTTGTAATGAGTAGATGATGACTCATTACTGATAATGATATTAAATAAGAAAAATACTATAACTTCTATTTTGCTCTCTTTTTTGCTCTCCTACTTTCTTGTTCTGGAGGAATTTGACTGTTATGTTTGGTTACTATATAGAGAGGCACACTATATAGAGAGGGAGTGAAGAACAGATTCCTTTCAGCAGCCATGCATTAGTCTTGGAAGCAAAATTCCCCTTAGTTTATCCCTGAAAAATATACAGCCAACAACTTGATTGCAGCCATGAAGAGATTTTGAACCAGAGGGCTCAGCTAAGCCTTGCCAAAATTTCTGATCCACACAACTGCGATATCATAAATGTTTATTATTTTAAGACACTAAGTTGTGGGGTAATTTGTTAAACACACATTAAAACATAATTCACATAATGATTTTTACATAAAGCCCACATCAATGTAGCCAATGCTGACAGGTGAAGACATTAGAGATAAAAATATACTAAACTGTTATCTCACATGGAAGGAGGTTCAGAGCTCATATTATTCTTGACATTGGTAGAGTAATATTATTCCACTGTATGTTGGCATATTTAGCAGTAATGGAAAGTGAAAAGTGCTCTGTCTGGTTGGCATTGTTTTATGAGATTCTGTCATTTTCTAAGTTATTTTAATAATTTGTTTTGATATTATTATTATACAAATGAAGGTAAATTTGATTGTTTTCTATTTCAAACTAAAATCTTATATCATTCTTTAATTCCAGAAAATTCTTACCACTCAAAATTTTGCTTACCTTTTTCTCTCTGATGTACTTTAGTCAATGACTCTCTACCTGTTTAGGTGCATATTTTGCTTATTAAATCTGCACTTCCTATATATTAACTGTCATAATTTTGTTTTATTTCATTTTATTTTATTATAAATTACTTAAGTGATTTTTAAGACCAAAATTTCTATCCATTAATTCTGTCTTCAGCTGTGTTTACAAATTTTAACAGCTTTATTTTACACACCATAAAATTCATTTAAAGTGTACAATTAAATATTTTCAGTATAGCCACAGATATATGCAACTATCACTATAATCTAATGTTTAAACATTTTCTTCACTCAAAAATGAGACTCCACATTATAAGCGTCTTGTTTTGGGGTGAAGAATTTATTTACACATTTTCATACCACCATTTTCCAGCCCCAGGCAACTGTTAGTTTTTGCCTAGGATGTACATTTCACATAAATGAGGTGAAACAATTTGTGGATTTTTGTTTCATTTAGTGTAATGGGTGTTCAAGGTTCATCATGCTATAACATATCTTAATGTTTCTTTTTATATACAAGTAATATTAACTTGAAAAAGTTATGTAACACTTTGTTTATTCATCCATCTGGCAATAGATATGTAGGCTCTTAGGAATAATGCTGCTATGAACATTTATGTGCAAATTTCTGTGTAGACAAATTTTTATTTTGCCTGAATGTATCAAGGAATAAAACTGCTGATTCATAGGTTACTTTATGTTAAAGATTTTGAGATACTGGTTTTCTTTTTTTTAATTATTAGCCTTTAACTTCTGGGGTACATGGGCAGAACATGCAGAACATACACATACCGGGGTGTTTTGCTGCAGCCATCAACCCATCACCTACATTAGGTATTCATCAACCCTTCACCCACGTTAGGTATTTCTCCCAATGTTATCCATTCCCTAGCCCCCAAACCTCCATCAAGCCCCAGTATGTGACTTTCTCCTCCCTGTGTCCATCTGTTCTCATTGTTCAACTCTCACTTATGAGTGAGAACATGCAGTGTTTGGTTTTCTGTTCTTGTGACAGTTTGCTGAGAATGATGGTTTCCAGCTTCATCCATGTCCCTGCAAATGATACGAACTCATCCTTTTTTATGGCTGCATACTATTCCATGATGTATATGTACCACATTTTCTTCAGCTAGTGTATCACTGATGGAAATTTGGCTTGGTTCCCAGTCTTTGCCATTGTGAATAATGCTGCAATAAACATATGTGTGTATGTTTATTTATAGTAGAATGATTTATAATCCTTTGGGTATATATCCAGTAGTGGGATTGCTGGGTCAAATGGTATTTCTTGTTCTAGATTCTTGAGAAATCGCCACACTGTCTTCCACAATGTTTGAGCTAATTTACACTACTACCAACAGTGTAAAAGCGTTCCTATTTCTCCACATCCCCTCCATCTACTGTTGTTTCCTGACTTTTTAATGATTGTCATTCTAACTGGCGTGAGATGCTATCACATTGTGGTTTGATTTGCATTTCTCTAATGACCAGTGATGATGAGCTTTTTTTCATATATTTCTTGGCTACATAAATGTCTTCTTTTGAGAAGTGTCTGTTCATATCCTTTACCACTTTTCGATGGGGTTGTTTTTTTCTTGTAAATTTGTTTAAGTTCTTTCTAGATTCTGGATATTAGCCCTTTGTCAGATGGAGAGCCGGCATAAGTCAAGGATGCCCTCTCTTACCACTCCTATTCAACATAGTATTGGAAGTTCTGACCAGAGCAATCAAGCAAGAGAAAAAATAAAAGGTATTCAAATAGGAAGAGAGGAATTTGAATTGTCTCTGCTTGCAGGTGACATGATTGTATATTTAGAAAACCCCATCATCTCAGCCCCAAATCTCCTTAAGCTGAAAAGCAACTTCAGCAAAGTCTCAGGATACAAAGTCAATGTGCAAAAATCACAAGCATTCCTATACACCAATAACAGAGAGCCAAATCATGAGTGAACTCCCATTCACAACTGTTACCAAGAGAATACAATATCTATGAATACAATTTACAAGGGGTGTGAAGGACCTCTTCAAGGAGAACTACAAACCACTGCTCAACGAAATAAAAGAGGACACAAACAAATGGAAAAAACATTCCATGCTCATGGATAGGAAGAATCAATATCATTAAAATGGCCATATTACCCAAAGTAAATTTATAGATTCAATGGTATTCCCATCAAGCTACCACTGATCTTCTTCACAGAATTGGAAAAAACTACTTTAAACTCTATATGGAAGCAAAAGAGAGCCCCTACAGCCAAGGCAATCCTGGACAAGAAGAGATACTGGTTTTCTAAGTGGCTGCACCATTTTATGTCCTTATCTGCAGTGCAGGAGGACAACAATTAGTTCACATCCATTGCATCTGTAGTATGAAGAATGTAAAACAGCCTATTAAAGGTAACGACAGTTACAATTGGTTAAGATGTAGGCAATATAAAAAGATGTAAAACAAGACATCAAAAAGTCAAAATGTGGGGAGAAGAAAATGGAGTTATAGTGTTTGTTTTTGTTCTTTCTTATGCTTGGCAGTCAAAGAGAGGTAAGTTGTTGAAGCTAAAAATAATTGGTTAATATTATACTTTTGTAAGCCTAATGGTAACTACAAAGCAAACAAATATACTAAAAATAAATAGCAAGAAATCAAAACATCTTGTAAAGAAAATCACTTAACCACGAAGGAAGACATTAAGAGAGAAAAAAGAAAATAATCTATGAAAACTAGAAAACAAGTAACAAAATGGAAGTAATAAGTGCTTATCTATCAATAATAGCATTGAATATCAATGGAATAAGTTATCCAATTTAAAGATATTGAGTGGCTGAAAGAATTTTAAAAAGACACAACTATATGCTGACTATAAGAACCTTCACCTATAAAGGCACATGTAGATTGAAACACATAAGGATGAAAAAAATATATTTCACACTAATGTAGAGTAAAAAAAAAAAAATGATGAATAAGGACATTATATAATGATAAAGTGGTCAACACAGTAGGAGAGTATGACAATTATAAATATATATGCACCCAACACTGGATTACCTAAATATATATAGTAAATATTAATAGACCTCAAGGAAGAGATTAAATTCAATACGATGCAACAGGAAACCTCAACACCACACTTTCAACATTGGACAGCTCATCAAGGCAGTAAAGCAACAAAGAAACTTTGGAGTTAAACTATGCTCTAGACCAGATGGTCCCAACAGACATTTACAGATCATTTCATTGCATCCAACTGCTGCCAAATACACAATTTTCTCATGAATACATGAAACACTCTCCAGAATACACTGCATATCAGGACATAAAAGAAAAAAAAAAGTCAAAATCATATCAATTATCTTTTCTGACCGCAAGGAAATTAAACTGGAAATCAAAATAACAGGAGGAACGTTGGAAAGTGTAAAAATATATGAAATTAAACAGTGTGCTCCTTAACAACAAATGGGTCAATGAAGAAGTTTAAAAAGACCATAAACATTCTTAGAGACAAATAAAAATGGAAACATTACATACCAAAACCTTGGGATACAGCAAAAGCAAGTCTAAGAGGGAATTTTAGAACAATACATGTCTACATCAAAAAAGTAGAAAAATCTCCAATAAACAATCTAGCATTATGTTTCAAGGAACTAGAAAACCAAGAACCAACTAAACTCAGGAAGGAAATGAATGAAAAAGATCATAGCAGAAATCACAAAACAAATTTATAAAATACAAAAGATCAACTAAAGAGAGTTGATTTTCAAAAGATAAAAAAATTAACAAATTTTTAGCTAGATTGAGAAAAAATGGAGGAAACTCAAATAAGATCAAGATGAAAAATGAGATATTAAAACTGATACACAGAAATGCAAAGGATCATGAGACTATTATAAACAACTATATGCCAACAAATTGAAATATCTAGAGAGGATGGATAAATTCCTGGACACATACAACCTACCAAGATTGAATGATGGAGAAATAGAAAATTTAAACAGACCAGTAACAAGGGACATGACTAAAACAGTAACAAATGTCTCCCATCAAAGAAAAGCCCATGCTGTAATGGCTTCACTGCTGAATTCTACAAACATTTTCAGATTATTACCAATTCTTCTCAAAGTGTTCCCAGTATATTTGACGAAAATGGAATACTTCCAAACTTACTCTATAAGACCAGCATTTCCCTGATACTAAAACTAGAAAAGGATACAACTAATAAAGAAAACTAAAGGGAATGTCCCTGATAAAAACAGATGCAAAAATCCTCAACATTATATCAGCAATCCAAATCAATATTACATTAAAGTGGTCATTCATCATAATCAGTTGGGATTCATCCCAAGGATGCAAGCATAGTGGAACTTAGGTAAATCAATAAACATAATAAATCACATTAACAGAAGCAAGGACAAAAACCATATGATTATGTTTTACAATGCTGAAAAAGGGTTCTATAAAATGCAACATATTTTCATAATGAAAGTCTCTACAAATTAGATATAGAAAGAACATACTTCCATACAATACATAGTATATATCACAAATGTATAGCTAACATCAAACTGAATGGGGAAAAGTTGAAATATTTTCCTCTAACATCTGAAACTAGACAAGGGTACCCACTTTCTCTAGGTTTATTTAACATAGAACTGGAAGTGTTAGCTAGAACCAGGAGGATATTATGTTAAGCTAAATAAACCAAGCATAGAAAAACAAATATCATATGGTATCACTCTATGTGGAATCTATAAGAGTTGTTCTCATAGAAGCAGAGAGTAGAATAGTATTTCCCAGAGGCAAAGGTGGTGAGTGAGCCGATAGAGAGAGATGAGTAAACATATACAACGTTAGATTGATAGAACAAGTTCCCGTGTTCTATTACATAGTAGGGTGCCTATAGCTAATAGTAATGTAACACATATTTCAAGGTAACTAGAGAAGAAAAACTTTTTTTGTACTAACTTATTTTTATTTTTTTATTATACTTGATGTTCTAGGGTACATGTGCACAACATGCAGATTTGTTACATATGTATACATGTGCCATGTTGGTGTGCTGCACCCATTAACTCATCATTTACATTAGGTATATCTCCTAATGCTATCCTTCACCACTTCCCCTACCCCACAACAGGCCCCAGTGTGTGATGTTCCCCTTCCTGTGTCCAAGTGATCTCATTGTTCAATTCCCACCTATGAGTGAGAATATGCAGTGTTTGGTTTTCTGTTCTTGCGATAGTTTGCTGAGAATGATGGTTTCCAGCTGCATCCATGTCCCTACAAAGGACATGAACTCATCCTTTTTTAAGGCTGCATAGTATTCCATGGTGTATATGTGCCACATTTTCTTAATCCAATCTGTCACTGATGGACATTTGGGTTGATTCCAAGTCTTTGTTATCGTGAATAGTGCTGCAGTAAACATATGTGTGCATGTGTCTTTATAGTAGGATGATTTATAATCCTTTGGGTATATAACCAGTAATGAGAGGGCTGGGTCAAATGGTATTTCTAGTTCTAGATCCTTGAGGAATCGTCACACTGTTTTCCACAATGGTTGAACTAGTTTACAATCCCACCAACAGTGTAAAAGTGTTCCTATTTCTCCACATCCTCTCCAGCACCAGTTGTTTCTTGACTTTTAATGATTGCCACTGTAACTGGTGTGTGGTGGTATCTCATTGTAGTTTTGATTTGCATTTCTTTGATGGCCAGTGATGATGAGCATTTTTTCATGTGTCTGTTGGCTGCATAAATGTCTTCTTTTGAGATGTGTCTGTTCATATCCTTTGCCCACTTTTTGATGGTGTTGTTTGTTTTTTTGTTTTGTTTTGTTTTGTTTTGTTTTAAAACCATAAAACTCTAGAAGAAAACCTACACAATACCATTCAGGACATAGGCATGAGCAAGGACTTCATGTCTAAAACACCAAAAGCAATGGCAACAAAAGCCAAAATTGACAAATGGGATCTAATTAAATTAAAGAATTTCTGCACAGCAAAAGAAACTACCATCAGAGTGAACAGGCAACCAGAATGGGAGAAAATTTTTTGCAATTTACTCATCTGACAAAGGGCTAATATCCAGAACCTACAAAAAACTCAAACAAATTTATAAGAGAATAGCATCTTAAATGTTATCATCGTAAAGAAATAATACACGTTTGTGGTGATGGATATGTTTTGCACTCTGATTTGATCATTACACATTGTGTATATGTATTACAACATCACCCTGTACTCAAAACATGTACAATTATGGGCCTATTATAAACAAAAGGAAAAATCAATGGCTATAAATGTGAGTTTAATTTTGTACTGCCAATTTCATTTCACTGATTACATGTGTATTGTTGTGCCAGTACTACAGTGTATTGATCATTATAACATTTAACAAGTTTTGAAAGCTCTCAATGTTTAACTTCTGTGCTTAAATTTATTGTTATAAATAATATACAACATTTCAATTATGAATTTTATTTCCAGTATTTCTTATTTTAAAATAAAATTTAATCTCTTACACATTATTTCTTAATTTCTTTGTTGACTATGTTTTGTTTCTATTCTTGAATTGTACTTTACCAGAGTCCTAATACACATATGTACAATGTATGTTGTACATTGAATGTGAAGGAAAAAAATGAGATAACTTTTTTCTTATCAGTTCCATATTGTATTTGGACACAAAGTGAGCAGTAGTTGGAATTTTTTCATTTTTTTTCTTTTTCTAATTACTAAAATGTGAAAAAAATGTCCTTTTTTTGCTTTCAGAATAACAGTGCATGAATGTGTATGTGAGTGTGCTAAACTGCCTTTTAAATATACTTTGCATTACTGTGGGACTGCAAGAAAGTGTAAGAGTGATTATAAGACAATTTTTGTGTTTGTGAGAGGTAATTCAGTATTGTTCTAAGAGGAAAAAATCAGTGTATAAATAGCTTGACATAAGGAGCCTTGAAAAATATTTTAAAGTTAGTTACAGATAATATAGATAATTTAGAAGTGATGCTTACCTTTGATAATATACTGTCTCTTGAATGTATCATCTGCACTGTTTTGTTTCCAATATTTATATATTGTTGTCATTGTAAGATATTAATTGAATTGTAGCACAGAAAAAATGTGTTGACTCTAAGCATCATCAATTACCTCAAGCAGCAGGAGCTATCTAGCTCAAAACTCCAAGACTAAACCATGGGAGGATCATTTAACTTTATAAGGCAAAAAAAAAAAAAAAAGAAAAAAAAAGAAAAGAAAAGAAAAGAAAAAGAAAAAAAAAGCCTTTCAGAGAAAGAATTTATGATAAGACAAAACAATATGATATTATGGGTTACCATCCTTGATCCAAAATTGTTTGCAAAACCAAATCACTTTTTCTAGCTCAGCAGGATATTAATTAATCCCTGTTTAACACTAAACATTTTACCTGTTACCCCGACCTAGCTCATTCTTGCTCTCCTTTCTGCCTATTTTCTGGTTTCAAAGTATCATGAACCATAGATTTAGTTTCACTGGCAATAGCAATCAATAATCTCACACACTTCTTCTACAGCTTCTTTTGCTTGAGGTAGTGATACAATAATGCCATTATCTCTTACATATCTTAGATCATTAAATATGTCTTGGCTTATCTCCCTGGATACAGTCTCTATAAAGCACGACAGTATGTACAACTAATTTTTATTCCTTTATACCTAAAATAATAATATCTAGATAGTGATTATTTGATCAAATATTTGATAGAGTGAGTATTCTTTACTTTGGAGAAAAATGTACAGGATTTATAGTTAGAATCTAGAGAGGGAGTTATTTTTGCCATGTAGATGAAGCCTGTTTTCAAGCCTACATTAAACTAATTGTGTGTGTATGTCTGGCAAAATTAGTTTTTTAATTTTAGATGAACCTTGCCAGATGCTCCCAAGTAGCTCCTAGTACACAGAAATGCATATATGTCTAAGTATTATGTAGCAACATATGTACTATACTAGTATATATAAATATAATTCATTTTTTTAAATTTCCCATGCATTAGGTAACCTTGTTAAATATATTAGGTAGACTTAAAATTTTTATGATGGGTTTGCTATGTCATCGGTAACCAAATAGAGGGTTTTTTTTTCCTCTCTAACATGAATGCCTTGTATTTTTCATTTGTGATTAATTTTATTGCCTGAATCCTCCAGAAAAAAAATGTTTACTAGATAGCAGATATTTTGTCTTTTCCTTATGCATAGAGAGAATGTTTTAGTTTTCATTATTGATTGGTTTTAGGGTTGTCATAGGTAACTTTCTTTCAAGTTAAGGAAGTCCATTTCATTTCTTTCTTACTGAAAGTTTCTGCATGAAAATTTGTGGAATTTGTAAAATTTTTTAATAAATATGTTAACATGTTCATATGGTTTCTTATCTGTATATATATACTCACACAAATATATACATATAGAATTATTTTAACATATATATATACCATGGAATACTATGCAGCCATAAAAAGAATACAGTTATATCTTTTGCAGCAGCAATGGATGTGGGTCAAGGCCATTATTCTAAGTGAACTAATGTGGAAGCAGAAAACCAAATACCTCACGTTCTCACTTATAAGTGGATGCCACACATTGGGTCTTCATGGACATAAAGATGGCAGTAATAGACATTGGGGATTACTAGAAGGGGAGGGAGATGAGAGGGCAAACATTGAAAAACTATTGGTTACTATGCCCACTATGAGTCATGGGATTATTCATATCCCAAACCTCAACATCACACAATATATCCATGTAGCAAACTTGCATATGTACCCCATGTGCATAAAATAAAAGTTGAAATTAAAAAAATGACAGTAAAAATTATAAGATTTTTGAGGTTTAGAACCAAGTTACACAATTCACCTCTGCTGCATTCTGTTAGGGAAAAGGAAGTTACAAGTCCCAATCAGATTCAATGAATGGAAATGTAGACCCTAGCCCTTGGTGGTGAACAAGACATGGTGTCTTGTTCTGCAAAAGACATGGCCATATTTGCTTTACCACTGTCTGTCCTCTGATCACCATATTTATTGCTACATGTGAAATAAATTAAAATCCTACCAAGACTCACAAAAGGCTCAACAATTATGATGTATGACTTAAGGTTTGTGTAATTTGCATTTAGTTTACATACTGATGGGGCCCTTGGTTATGGCTCCTCATGACCTCAAGTCTTATGAAATAAAAACATGACTTATATATATGTCCCTTATTTTCACCATACATATTCCCATTGTGGGAAGAGCATGAAGCACATAGTTCTCATTGAATGATAGCTATTCTGAAATTTAATCAATCATATGCCATCTGTTTCCCAATTCTAGGTACAGTGATTATCACTTGATTAAGTCCAGTTCTGCTCTCTGAATGACGTTTCAAAGTGATGTATTTTTTTCTACTCTTGATTATACCTTTTGAGATGTCTTTCTTATACAGTGAGAAATGGTCCATGTTTGAGGTAATATTTGTATATATCACTAAGATTACTTGCTGTCTATAGAACACAGAGGCCACAAAGATTTTTTTTTTTTTCTTTTTCGTACAGTCTCTGTCTTTTTAGTTCAATCTGGTTAAACTCTCTTAATAACTTTGTGTCTTTCTTGTGAATATGACTTTTGCCTTCAGCACGACCCCTAAAATCACATTCTTCATTCTTTTTAAGACAGACCTTTGACTGCTGTGGGTGGAGTATCAGACAGCTGTGAGACAGTCTTTAAAGTTCTTAGAATTGCTTCTGTCTAGCTAGTGAAGTCCGGCATCATCTTAAATGTTTCTGAGATATTAACAATGTCTTACGGTCATACTCTTAATTTAATCTTTAAGGATATTGTTAACTTTTTTCACTTGCTTTAAGAGTCTGGGCATTAGAACAGTTCTACTTTACAACAGATCATGTTTTTGTCTTTCCATATAGTCTCTAAATTCTGCTTATAAATTGTCTTTTTTTTTTTGTTACTATCTTTCTTTCTGTATCTTATCATGTCCAACTAAAAGAAAAAGCCACATGATAAAGAGATTGTCTTAATCAGCATTATCCAGTTTATTTGTTGCTGAAATTAATGTGACCAAATATTATAAGTAATTGTTGTATCTGTGTCAGTGACACATACTGGCACATATTTTTTCTTTCTAATATCTTCCTTTGATTTGGGAATCCAGTAAATGTTCTCCTCACAGAATGGTTATGGAATGTACCCTATCTTCTCTTTATTTGAAAGAATTTATATAGATTTAAAACATGTCTCCCTTACATATTTAACAGACATCAGCACTGAAGGTGTCTACACATATAATTTTCTTTGGAGAGGTTTCTTCATTTAAAATCACATCCCGTTAATATAAACAGGGCTATTCAAATGTTCTAATTCAGCTGAAGTCAATTTGGACAATTATTTGTTTTATTTGCTTGCTTGTTTGTTTTTTGAGGTGAGGTCTAGCTCTGTCTCACCCAGGCTAGAGTGCAGTGGCGCAGTCTTGGCTCATTATAGCCTTGGTCTCCCTGGTTCAAGCGATTCTCCTGTCTCAGCCTCCTGAGTAGCTGAGACTACCGTCATGTGCTGCCACACCTGGCTAATTTTGTATTTTTATTAGAGACAGGGTTTCACTATGTTGGCCAGGCTGGTCTCGATTTCCTGACCTCAAGTGATCCACCCACCTCGACCTCCCAAAGTGCTGAGATTACAGGCGTGAGCCACCATTTCCAGCCAGGACAATTCTTGTCTTTCAAATGATTTCTCCATTGATTGAAATTGTTGAATTCATTGACATAATTTTACACATAAAATTAACTTACTATCCTTATAATGTGTATATCTGCTGCATTATGCTCCTATTCTCATTTCTGATAGTACTAGTTTGTCCCAGGCATCTTTTATTTTTAATCATAGTAACTCAAGATCTATTAATTTCACAGAACAATTCAAAAAATAAGCAATTAGTTGTATTGATTTTCTTGATTATGTCTCCATTTTCTATCCCATTTTCTTCAATTCTTTATTATACACTTCTCATTTTGAATTTAATATTTTTCCTGTTTCCTTTTCCTCAACTTTTATTTTGGATTCAGGAGGTCCATGTTCAAGTTTGTTACCTGAGTATACTATGTGATGCAAAGGATTGGGTTACAAATGATTTCATTACCCAGGTACTGAGAACAGTACCCAATGGCTAATTTTTCAACCCTTCCCTTTCCCCAGTAGTTTCCCAGTTTTTGTGGTTGTGATCTTTATGTTCACGAGTACCCAGTGGATAACACCCGGTTATAAGTGAGAACATGTGGCATTTGGTTTTCTGTTCCTGTGTTAATTTGCTTAGGATAATGGCCTCCAGATGCATCTATGTTGCTGCAAAGGGCATGATTCTGTTCTTTTATATGGCTGCATAGTATTCCATTGTGTACATGGACAACATTTATCCAATCCACCATTGATGGGCAAGTAGGATGATTCCATGTCTTTTCTATTGTGAATAATGCTGTGATGAATATGAGAGTCAATGTGTGTTTTTGGTAGAATGATTTGTTTTCTTTTGGAAATAAACCCAGTAATGAGATTGCTGGGTGGAATGTTAGCCTTATTTCAAATTTTTTGAGAAATCTTCAAACTCCTTTTCATAGTGGCTAAACTAATTTCCATTCCCTTCAACAGTGTATAAGCATTCCCCCTTCTCTGTAGCTTTGCCAGGATCTTTTGTTTCTGGACTTTTTAATACTAGTCATTCTGAAGGGTCTGACATGATATATTATAGTGGTTTTGACATCCGTTTCTCTGATGATTAGCATGTTACTCTGATGACAGCATAGTACTGGCACTAAAACAGACACAGAGATCAATGGAACAGAATAGAGAACCCAGAAATAAAGCTGCCCATCTACAGCCATTAGGTCTTTGACAAAGATGACAAAATAAGCAATGGGAAAATGATCTTCTATTCAATAAATAGTGCTGGTGTAGCTAGCTAGCCACATGTAGAAGAATGAAACTGGATGCATATATTTCACAATATACAAAAATTAACTCAATGTGGATTAAAGATTTAAATGTAACACTCAAACTGTTATGTTTCTAGAAGAAAGCCTAGAAAACACCATTATAGATATTGGCATGGGGAAAGAATTTATGACTAAGTCTTCTAAACCAATTGAAACAAAAACAAAAATTGAGAAATAGAACCTAATTAAACTACAGAAATTTTGCACCGCAAAACAAACTATCAGCAGAACAAACAGACAACCTACACAATGGGAGAAAATAGTTACAAACTATGCATCTGACAGAAGTATAAACTATGCATCTGACAGATTCCAAAATCTATAAGGAACTTAAGCAATTTATCAGGCAAAAAAATAAAATAAAATAAATAACCCCTTTAAAAATTGTCAAAAGACATAGCCAATTATTGAAAGAAGACACACAAGCTGCCAACAAATATATGAAAAAGTGCTCCATGTTATTATCAGAGAAATGAAAATCAAAATCACAGTGAAATGTCATGTCACATCAATCAGAATGGCTACTAAAAGTTCCAAAACCAACCAATATTGGCAATGCTGCTGGGAAAAGGGAACATTTACGTAACATTGGTGGGGATGTAAACTAGTTCAGCTACTGCAGAAAGAGGCAGTTTGGAGATGTCTCAAAAAACTTAAAACAAAGCTACCATTCCACCCAGCAATCCCATTATTGAGTTTATATCCCAAAGAAAACAAATCATTCCACCAAAACGACACATGCATTTGTAGGTTTATTACTTCCCTATTCATAATAGCAAAAACATGGAATCTACCTAGGTGCCCATCAATGTTGGACTGGGATAAAGAAAATGTGATACATATACAATATGGAATAATACACAGCCATTAAAAAAAATGATATCATGTCCTTTGAAAGAATATGAAGGGAGTTGGAATTTATATCCTGGGCTTTCTTTGTTCTTAGTTCATTAGACTCAGATAGGAATATACTGTCAGTTTTCCTGTATCTCCAGCTGGCCGACTAGTAATCTTGAATTTGGGGCCTTCATAATCATGTGAGCCACTTTTTAATAGGACACTATTATATGCATGTACAAGTGTATAACTTCCTATTGATTCTGTGTCTCTGGAGAACACGGACTAATGCAATACTTACATGTCAGGCATGGTAATTGGAGTGTCTCAATTCGACAGATGATTCTTACCTCGTACACTGCACCCTGGCTGAGCTTAAAGTTCAACTTTGTTCCTCCAACACTGTGGGGGCTCTGAAATCTCATTTTGGCTTTCCGGCTTCACAAAGAAGTATTCTGAAATTAGCCTCCTTGAGTATTAAAGATAGGTGGTTTGCAAGTTGTTAAAATACCTAAGAAAAATCATTATGCATATTTTACAGGATTTCTTTTTGATACTACCTTCTTTCCAGAGACCTACACTCAGGTTTTAGTCATTTGTGCAACCCAACTGTGACCACATTCTTCTCAACCCAGTGAGACATATATCCTCTTTTTTTTTTTTTTTCACTATTGCTTTGTGCCACTGTTCAAACCTACACCTGAGCAAATGGAATTTCCCAGTTGAAACTGACTGTTAATTAGCTAGATAGTTAAATGAATATACAAATCATTTTATAGCCCTGAATATTAGTTGGTCAATTATCAAATTTTAAAAAAGATGACCTTTATGTGTTGAGAAATTTGGTCTTGACCAAAGAAAAGTCTAGTTTTTTGTCCCATGTCCTGTGAGGTAACTGCCACACCACATTGATAGGAGTATCTTTATTATTCTTAATGGGCCCCTTGACCATATCTAATAACTTATGCTAAGAAAGTGACTCCTGATGGGCCCTCAGAACATATAATGGCATCCTGACCTCTGGTAAAGTCGGAGGTGCTGAAAACTGAGTTCAACCATGAATGAAATGAATTAATTAAAACGCCAGTAAAATCTCCAAACTTTAAAGCTTAAGTTAGCTTCCCTTGTTGGCCATTGTCTATACATGTTTTCACACATTATGTCTGGACAGAGAGAATGCTGTCCATGACTTCATGAGGACAGAACAATCATAATTCCACTTTTGGCCCCTTCCCAGACTCCTATGTGTTTATCCCTTTGGATGGTTCTAATTGGTATCCTTTCTCTGCAATAAATATATTCATGTGAACAGTAGGTTTCAATTGGTCCTGTGCATCATTATAGAAAATTATCAAATCTGAGTGTGGCTTAAGGAATCCCAAATTTTGATTTTCTGTCAAAAATCTTGACAGCCAAATTAAGATTTAGAAGTTTGGCTCTCTTCAGGGAATGGGTCCAAATGTTGCAGCCGTACATACCGTCAATTCTAAGATTAAAATAATTGCAGAGGATTTTTGATATCAGTTCTACTTTGTAAAGAGTTTGGATGTCATCATTTCCATCTTTACAACAGGAAAATAACTAAACATAGAAAAAATCCAAACTTTTCCGTTAGAAAATTGATGTTGCAAGGCTTACCACCACCATAAAATCTAGAGAGACAGGAGGCTACACATATTCACGAAGTATTCTTAACAGGAGCAGAAGCCAGTATATAACCATAAACGAATGAAACGTTAAATGATTATTTTTATAAATCACTGGAGACTCAGTATGAACTAGCGTGAAAGTTAGAAACTTCTAGAATGTACAATCTTAGGGGTGCTCATGTATTCACTATGATTACTTCAAGAATCTGAATATGTTCTCATGGTGAAGAGCCAAGGAGAATCATCTCATAACTATAGAAAAGTAAGCAGAAAAGTAATCACTTTCTGAGATATCTTCAGAGCATTCTCTATAATAACGGTTTTTACTTCAGGGGAAAGGAATACTAATGACTGATAATTCTTCAACATTTTTAACAGACACTAAACTACAGATTAATGGACTTCGGAAAACATCATAAAAGGTGTTTAACACACATTTAAACAAGCAAACAAAACAACAAAATTTAAACAAACAAACAAAATCACCTACTCATACAATATTCACAACTACAAAACACTAAAAAAAAAAAAAAAAAAAAAAAAAAAAAAAAAAAAAAAAAAAAATTTCTGAAAAAAGCTGAGACTAGGAAAATCCAAAATATTTTACCTGTAGAGGAAGAAGCGTAATAATTATAACAAACATCATCGGAAACCATGCAACCAGAATAGAATGGAGTGAAATATTTAAAGTGTTGGAAGAAAAATTTTGAATTGTGTATGTCAAGAAATTATCTGTCAGTAAAGATAAATATTTAATTTTATTTTATTTGTATTTATTTTTTAAGGACCAGCTTATCTGGATTTATTAACTTTAGGTAACAATAATTTAAACAATAGAAAAAGCTATCCTATTACAGGAATTTAACAATTGACTGTTTCTACAATAAATGATGAAGAAACCTAACAACAGAACAGAACAGTAGTCAAACAGCTAATATAGAATACAATCAATTAATAAATGGGACCAAAAGACCAATGTATCTCATGTCATCTTTCATGCAATATCTCAGAGGATTTTCTTCAAACATAAAGGCAGATTAATTCAAATTAGCCAAATTAAGATTATTCGTTTTCATTTAGAATTCCTTCTGAAATTAATATTTGAATGAAAATGTATTAATAAACCATACAACATTAGTTTCCTACTGAAGTTTAAGAGTCTACAAGATGATCCTCCGATTCAGAAAAATACTAGAATTATAAGACACTTTTGGGTGATTATTTCAAAGTATGAAATACAGGTAAAATCTAAAAGGACATCTATAATTAAATAATTTCTAATTTAAAAGACACGTAAATTAGGCATGTAAAATGACATGTAAATTAGTAAATATAAATTAATTAACTCAATGGTGACTGACAGATCTATGAATCAGTAAGGACTTCATCGGCTTGAACTGTACTATCAATCAAATTAATCTAAAAATTATTAAATATTAAATATTTCATCCAACAGCAACTGAAAGTATATTCTTCTCAAATTTATATGGAATACTCTTCAAGACAGATCACATTCTGAGCCACAAGATACAACTTGAACAAATTAAAAATAATAGAAGTTGACAATGTTAAGTTTTGCCTGAGCCCGGTGGTACTAGAAAATAGTGACTGTCAATACTCTCCCACCTCTACCCTTTATTGTCACCAGTAATGAATTACTGCAAAAGAAACACCCTTTCATGTAGGTAAAATGTACGGATGTCCTCTTTTTTACATATAAAAGGCAAGACAAAACACTCCAGATTTCTATCTTCACCTCAAAAATTGTTACCTGAACTGTTTCATTGATCAATCAGAACAAAATGCATGCTCACCAAACGAGTTTTGCTTCATCTACCAGGCCCCTGAAATGTGACTCATTCTATATAAGCCAGCCTACAAGGCATTTTCAGTGGACTTTCCTGAGTACAGATTGAAGTCAAGATAAAACATTAACTATTGTCTGATCTCTCCACCATAGCTCATACCCCTTCCTCACAGGAGGTCCTTTCTAGCCTTGTTTACTGCTCCTTATAAAGAGAAATCCCTTCTGTACTTAACATTTGAGACCTGAAGACCTCATAGTCTGCAGCTGCATCTTCCCATGCTCCCTTTGCAATAAGCCCTTTCCCTCATTACAATTATTCTTTCAAATAAAACCTCACCTAACTTAAGCCCAGATTTGTTTCTCTTTTGACAAATTATACAAAGTATATTGTCAAACCACAATTAAACTATAAATCAATAACAAAATTGACTGAAAATCCCTAAATGTTTTGAGATTAAACATCACAATTCTAAATAACACATGTATCAAAGAAGTCTCAAGTGAAATTTAAAACACACTTTGAGCTAAATGAGAATGAAATGACAACATATCAAAATGTGTGGGGTGCAGAGAAAGCAGTACTTAGAGTAAAATCTGTGTACACATAATTGAAAACAGGAAAGATGTTAAATCAATAATGCAAGTTTAACTGTACCAAACTGGAGAGAAAGAGGAAAAAAAAATAGCAACTTACTTCTCAAGCAAGCAGATTAAAAAAAAAAATTTAAGAGCAGAAATCAATGAAAATAAAAACAGGAAAACAATAGAGAAAATCAATGAAATTAAAATATTAATAAAATTGATAAGACTCTAACCAGACTAACATACAAAGAGAAGAAACAAATTAACAATGCCATAAATTAAAGAGAAGTCATCACTTTTCAGCTCATTGATATTAAAATAATATTTATAGACTACAATGAGCAATGAAAATAGATGAACTGGATGAATTAGGTACAAAAACTACCAGAACATGCACAAAGAAAAACAGATAACCCAAACATATTGTTATTTATGAAAGAAACTGAATCAATAGCTAATAACCCTCCAAAAAAGGAAAACAAAATTCTCAGATGGTTTCACTGGTGAATTCTACCAAACATTTAAGAAAGAAATTTTATTAGCTTTAGCATCCATTCCAAAATATAAAGCATATGGAGAACTTACTAACTTATTCTATGAGATCACCATTATGATAATACGAAAATCAGATAAAGGCATTCTAATAAAAACTACAGATCAATGTCTCTTATTAACATAGATGCAAAAGTGACAGTAAAATGTAAGTATAATTCAACAATGTATATAAAAATTATGCTCCATGACCAAAATTATAGAAACAGAAGTAGATAGTTGCCAAAGGTATGAGAGAAGGAATTAGTGTTTAGTGGGTATAGAGTTTCTATTTTGCAAGATGAAAAAGTTCTAGGGGTGTATTACATAAGCATGTAATTATACTTAACACTACTGAACTATACATTTAAAAAATAGTTAAGATGGTAAATTCAATGTTACGTTATTTTTTACCACTACATACACACACACACAGACCAAGTGGAATTTATTCTAGATATCACTAGCCTGGATCAAAATTTGAGAATCAAATAATATAATCCACTTCATCAATTGAATAAAAACAGTTATATAATTGTATTAATTAAGGCCAAAAATGCATTTCACAAAATTCAACACCTATTCATGACTTTTTAAAAAGTATAGCTAACTAGAAATATAGGATAACTTCCTAGAGTTGATAGAAAACCAAACAAAATAAAATATCTACAATAAAAACTGCAGCTAAAATCATAGTTAATCTTGAGGAACTGAAGGCTATGAGCCTAAGATCAGATATAAGGTACTGTGGACTAAATATATGTGCTCTCCTAAAATTCATCTGTTGAAACCTTAAGCCCCAGTGTGATGGCATTTGGGGGTGGGGCCTAATTAGACTTAGATGAAGTCACGAAGGTCGAGTCCCCATGATGCCTTAGTGACTTTCTAAAAAGGTGAAGAGACCAGAGCTCTGTGTCTCAGCTTTATTAGGATTCAGCAAGAAGGTGGCTCTCTGAAAACCAGGACACTCATCGGACACTGACTTTGTAGACACCTGGATTTTAGACTTCCCAGTTCCAGAGCTGTGAAAATAAATTTTTGTTTAAGTCATCCACTGTGTGATATTTAGTTAGAGCAGCCTAAACTAAGACACAAGACAAGGATGGCCTCTCTCACCATTTCTAACCAGCATCTTACTAAAATTTTTAGTGTAATAGAAAAGAAAAGGAAATAAATGGTACACAGATGGAGAGGAAGAAATAAACTCTTTTATTTTACCTGACATTCTTTTCTATGTAAAATCCCCAAATCAACACAAAATCCTCTTTGAAATAATAAATAAATATAATAATGTCACAAGATCCAAGATTAATAAAGAAAATACAATTGCTTTTCTATATATAAGCAACTCGCAATTTGAATTTTACATTAAAATACTATGTATAATCAGTCCCAAATCTGAGCAAAATGGGCCTGGAGCATCTGATAATGCCAGAAAGTTCGGGGACAATAAACAAAATCTATGGGGTATTACAAAGGGACACAGTAACCAACTGAAAGATCTCCCAGTGGTCAAACCTGGAAAATTTGAACAAAATAAATAAGGTAGTTCTGGATTATAATGCAAAGTATACAATAAATATTCATGAGTCTAGACTAATATAAATAAATAAATGCTGAATAAGTGAGTAAGTGGAAGAGGACAAATGTCCCATGCTGAAGAATTTAAAACAAACCTAAATAGATACTCCATTCTTTAGGACAGGAAGCAAAACACCCCTTTCCTTTGGTGTGGGTTCCACAAAATTATTTCGTTCCAAAATATACAGTATATAAAATGGGGAAGAAAGAGAATCTTTGTGATGGGGAAACGTAATAATCACTACCTTAACCAGGTGATCAAGGATAACATCAGCTGTGATAAGGCATGTAGATACTATGTACCCTTGATATAATTTACTAAAAATGGAACTTTACCTCTGTAGTCTTCCCACTAAAAACCCCAAAATCCTTTATAGTTTGGGGAAAACTAGACAAATCCCAATTGATGACATTGTTTAAAAAATACCTCAGCAAATTTGTTCGAGTTCTTTGTAGGTTCTGGATATTAGCCCTTTGTCAGACGGGTAGATTGGGTAGATTGGAAAAATTTTCTCCCATTCTGTAGGTTGCCTGTTACTCTGATGGTAGTTTCTTTGCTGTGCAGAAACTCTTTAGTTTAATACGATCCTTTGGTCAATTTTGGCTTTTGTTGCCGTTGCTTTTGAGTGTTTTAGACATGAAGTCCTTGTCCATGCTTACGTCCCTGAATGGTATTGCCTATGTTTCTTCTAGGGATTTTTTACTGGTTTTAGGTCTAACTTTAGTCTCTAATCCATCTTGAATTAATTTTTGTATAAGGGGTAAGGAAGGGATCAGGTATTCAGCTTTCTACTTATAGCAAGCCATTTTCCCCATCACCATTTAAATAGGGAATCCTTTCCCATTTCTTGTTTTTCTCAGGTTTGTCAAGAACAGGTGGCGTAGATGTGTTGGTATTTATTTCTGAGGACTCTGTTATGTTCATTGGTCTACTAGCTCTGTTTTGGTACTAGTGACCATGCTGTTTTGCTTATGGTAGCCTTGTAGTAATAAGTAATAGCGTGATGCCTCAGTTTTGTATCTTTGAACTTAGGATTGCTGGCATGCGGCTCTTTTTGGTTCATATGAACTTTTAAAGCGCAGTTTTTTCCAATTCTGTGAAGAAACTCATTGGTAGCTTGATGGGGATTGGCATTGAATCTATAATGACCTTGTGCAGTATGCATTTTCATGATATTGGATTTCTTTACTATTCCATGAGAGCATGGTATGTTCCTTCCTTTGTTTGTGTCCCTCTTTATTTCACTGAGCAGTGGCTTGTAGTTTCCCTTGAGAGGGTCCTTTTACATCCCTTGTAAGTTGAATTCTTAGGTATTTTATTCTTCAAGAGAAAAAACAAACAACTCCATCCAAAAGTTGGGTAAAGGATTGAACAGAACATTTCGCAAAGAAGACATGCATACAGCCAACAGACACTTGAAAAATGCTTGTTATCACTGGCCATCAGAGAATGCAAATCAAAACCACCAATGGATTCCATCTCACCCAGTTACAGTGGCAATCTTAAAAAGTCAGGAACAACAAGGTGGCTGTGGAGGATGTGGAGAAATAAGGAACACTTTTACACTGTTGGTGGGATTGTAAACTAGTTCAACCTTTATGGAAAACAAATATGGATTGATTCTCAAGGACTCCTAGAACTAGAAGTACCATATGACCCAGCTCCCATTCTGGGTATATACAAAGGATTATAAATCAATGCTGCATGCTGCTGTAAAGACACATGACACGTATGTTCATTGTGGCACTATTCACAATACCAAGACTTGGAATCAACCCAAATGTCCATCAGTGGGACAGACTGGGTTAAGAAAATGTGGCCATATACACCATGGAGATACTATGCAGCCCATAAGAAAGGATGAGTTTCGTGCCTTTGTAGGCATGATGCAGCTGGAAACCATTCACTCGCAACTATCACAAGAACAGAAACCAAACACCAGATGTTCTCACTCATAGGTGGGACTGAACAAAGAGATCACTGGACTCGGGAAGGGAAATCACACACTGGGGCTATTAATGGGGGAGGGGAGGGGGGGGGATTGCCTGGGAGTTATACCTGATGTAAATGACGAGTTGATGGTGCTGACGAGTTGATAGGGTGCAGCACACCACATGGCCACAAGTATATCATAGTAACAAACCTGCCATGTTATTCGCACTGTACCTTAAAACTTAAAGTATCAATAATAAATAAATAAATAAATAAAATTTTAAAAAATACTCGCTAATCCTTAACTGTAACGTTTATGTTTACAGTCAATATATATGAATTAATATAATATATATACACTACACACACATACATACAGGTTATACATATATATCACCCTGAAAACCAGCCACAAGCCAGGAAGGAACTAAAAGATAAGATAATAATGTAATGTGATATACTGGTTAGGACCCTGAGCAGAAAAATAAGCATGCTAGTGACATAATGTATATATGTTTGACTGGTTATTATCTGAAATCTTATACTGGGCTTAAGAATTAATAGAGAGAAACTGGATGGACAACTACAGTCCATGGTGAACTCGAACTATCTTTGCATTTTCTATTAATCTAAAAGTGTTTCTTAAACAAAGTTTTCGACACTGTAATTTTTGCCTTTAAGGTTTATACTTTATTTCCCCCCCCTCTTCAAGTCATTCTCATTCCTAAACAATGCAACTAATTTTTATATATCCAAGAGAAAAAGGTGAAGGAATAATCTTAGTAATGGCTGCTCCGAGCTACATAGAGCATAAATATATTCAGCTAAGAAATTATCATATCAAGTTTTTAATTCCATTTTAAGATAACTTACAGCTAATCAATTTAGATGCATAATATATATATAATATATTTTTAAAATTTCTTTATGGGCAATTTTTTGTTATACAGTATATAAAAAGATTCTAAGACTGAGACAGTGTCTTTTTCATCCAACCATAATAGTTGATTATAAGAGATATCACTCATTGTTATTACTTCATTATTTTAATATGTATAATACATATATAACTATTTCTAAAAGATTACACTTATAACATTTAAAAAATAATAATCTTTAATTTTATTTTCATCATCTCAATTAACTCATTCAATTACCTTATAATAAAGCACATACAACTCAAAGAGAAAATAACTAGGAATATGAAGTATTAATCACGACAAAAACTTGTAATGGAATCATCTTCATAAACCAACATGCTCTTTAAGCTGCTACAAAAATTTCTTTGAGAAGTCTTAGGTTATTTTGTCAAGAGGAGGCAAATGCTTTTATCCTTTAGTAACTACTTGATATTTTCACAGAGGGTTATTATACTCATCATAGGTAATACATCACCAGGCTCTTTCAGGCTGTAAAATTTATGAAAGATTTATTTGTCAAACTCTGTGAAGGCACTCTGTGGCTTCTTATGCAGGAGTAGTTTTGCTAGAAGTCCAGCAGACAGAGGTCATTTAGTAAACTCTTTGCTGCTAGACAAAATGATATCCTACTGGTACCATCTGGATATATGTTGGAATCAAGTTTAGCTCTAGTGGTAGAAATGAGAGTTGAGCCAGTGAATAGCCTTCTACATAGAAACGTTTAAATAAAGGTGTTTAGTCAGCATGCTGGTTGATTAGTTGTATTATAATTCATGATTTGATAGGACAGGGACTTTAATAACAGAATATTTTAGTAATAATTTATTTTTCAAAACTCTTGGAAAGTAAAATAAGTATTTGAAACTTTTCCATTTTACCTAATAAACAGTCATCCAACAATTACCTTTCTTGTTCTACATAGATTACAGTCCTATATAATTTGATGAATTTAAATCCACAGGCCTAGGGCCATTTATGCGATCATTCAGTCTTTGTTTCCTAGGAAACAGACTAGTCAAGAGATGGAAAATGGCCACCCACTTTCTTTGCCACTATTACTTGATCCTGCACTAATCCATGAAATTCATAAGATTCTTTACTTTTTTACTGCTCATACTGGGCTGTGGCTTTAAGGTTGGTTTAGATTCTCATTTTTATTTAATATTTTATTCAATTTTAAAACAGAGTTGTTCATGATATTAAAATGATAATTGTTTACTGATATAATTTATATTGAAATTCTAAATACTATTGTAGTGGAAATGAATAACACTATCACATATTTTGTGAAAATTGGTAGGTGATAAAAAAATATCTAGAGAGCGGAGGTATGAAAAATTCATTTCTGAAAAAATGTATTTAATATGAGTTTTCAATATGAAATATGATAGTTGTAAATATGTTATTGAAATTTACAGAGTTATGGAAATTTATAATTTATACAGAGTTATGGAAAATTATAAATTTCTCATATAAAATTTCTAATTTGTCAAATATATAATAATATATTTATACATACATATGCTGCTTATATCAATAATGGACCAGAATATTTAGTAAAAAAAAAAAAAGCTTGACCTGATTGTTATTGGTGTCATCATTTAGATTTTAGTATTTACATATATTCTTGACCATTCTTGAAAAAAACAATTACACATAAATAAAAACTGCAGATGAGTAGGATATGTAATATTAACTCCACCTAGAAAGCTCATTCTAAGATTTCAGCGTGTATATTCCACTATCATCTTTTATCTAACATTGACTATTAGAGCATACGCTTTTTAAAATTGTTTGTCAAGTTTCAATATGATGATGGAGAAAAAATGCGCAGTTTTCGGTAAATGAAGCTAGAAACTGATAATTGAAAGGTATCCTGGCCCCTTATTCTGCAGTATGCAATGTTGTGCCAAGAGGACAAGGTTGTGATTTTCAGTTAACTAGTAACAATGCCAGTTTGAGACAAAATTGTGCTTATTCAGATGATTACGGTTAATTTGTCTTAATTACTGCCAGGGATCTTGAAATGGTACTAATTTCCGTAATGCCATTGTTAAGAAAGACAGGCATTATCTTATGTAAAACGTGGGTGACGGTATATGGAATTCACTACGTTGCAGTGACCCATAACAACAGAGGATTGTGCGTATGCATCATTTGGACATTGTATTCTCGCTTATATTTTTACGCTAGAAACTATTTTATAATACATATTAGTTTTCTATCTCAAGAACTATGGCTAAATATTTAGGGAAGAACATTTATTTATACTTCTGCTGGATTTGCGCCGCTTCTTTGCATCCAAACATGAGTGACAAATAACATATAGTTAACAAAAACTATCTTGGTTTGGGATTATTTATGGAGTGCATTGTAAAAATGTACATATGATATTTTTGATGAACTAATCACACTGCTTGCTTGTAAATATTTACTCGTTATAAATTTAGATGAAGAAATAATTTGGAAGTTTTCTTAGAGAGACTATTTCTCTGTACGTATATAAATTATAGAATTAATATATCTTATTTTTTAAAGATACGTTAAAGCAAAGAAGGAAAGGACACATTTTTACGCTGCTGAAAGCCTTTTTTTGTTTTGTTTTTTTTTTTTTTTTTTTTTTTTTTTTTTTTTTTTTGTTTTTCTTTTTTTTTTTTTTTTTTTTTTTTTTTTTTTTTTTTGCGATAGAACATCTTATTAATTTTGCAACTATAACTTTAACAAACACAGAGAATCCAAACTAATCTGTAGCTGGGTTTAAATTTGCAGCTTACCAGAAATAATAAAATAATGTGTTCCTAGAACGATTTTGTGCATAAGGGTTTGGAAATATAGGAAATAATTTTCCGAGATTATGGCCTTTCAGCCATTAACTACGTAAGAATTAGTCACTATAATTTTACACAAATACTAAAGATATAACTATGGGTTTTCCTTCATTAAACATAATCAAGTTCAGGTAGAAATGCATTTTACCTAATGATTATTGAAAGTGTAAGCTATTAAAAATTGTGGATAACTAACATTCTGCTCATATATTTCATATATTTTTATTGCAGAGATTATTTTACATAGATTTTCTCCCTTTACTTATTTTATTTAAAATTTATATTGTGAAATATATTTTAATTTATAGAAAACTTTCATGCATACTACCAAGAGTTCTTATATAGCTTTAATCCCGCTTCCTCTATTAACATCTTACATAGCTATGGTATATTTATCAAAACTAAGAAGTTGACATTGATATAATACTAATAACCAAACTATAGGCTGTATTATGCTTTTAGTTATTTATGCATGGGTTTAAGTCCATATATGCACATAGATCTGTTTTTATTTCGGTATCTATCATTCTCTGTACATATATATTAAATTAAAGGTGTGCTCATTTGGAGCTCTTCAATCTTAATCCAGAAATACAAGCTTCATTCTAGTCATCCTTCTTGCTTATTTGTCATTTCTTTCTCTAACAATGAGGAACTTGCCTCATATTATGATCATTTACATTTACTTCTTTGTCCAATCATTTTATACATGTGAAGTAGTTTCATAATTACAAACATATACACTTGCAAGAAACAAATTAAGCAACTAAAATACCATGTTTATGAATAAATACTAGTGTCTTATAACTTAAAATATTCATCTAGTAAAAATATTCTTTTACAAACTTAAAGTCAGCTTTTTTTTTGCCAAAACCTTCCATGAGATTGTCATATGTTTGTAATAAAGTTAGATTTTTTCATAGTTTTGCACTCATTTCCAAATTTCCACAATATACATGTTTTATACAAATTATTTTATGATTTGAAACTTAATTTTATTTCTTATTTATTTTTATTTAACTTTCATTTTAGGTTCAGGGACACATGTGCAACTTTGTTGTATAGGCAAATTGTGTTTCATAGGGGTTTGGTGTACAGATTATTTAGTCACCCAGGTAATAAACATTAGAACCCAATAGGTATTTTTTCTATCCTCACCTTCCTCCCACCCTCCACTTTCAAATAGGTCTGGCATCTGTTGTTCCTTTCTTACGTCCATGTGTAGCCAATGTTCAGTTCCCACTTATAAGTGAGAACATATGGTATTTGGTTTTCTATTTCTGCATTAGTTTGCTAAAGATAATGGCCTCTAGCTATATCCATGTTACTGCAGAGAACATGATCTTTATTTATATGGCTGTATAGTATTCCATGGTCCCATATTTTCTTTATCCTGTGTACCAATAATGGGCATCTAGGTTGATCCATGTCTTTATATTGTGAATAGTGGTGTAGTAAGCATATGTATGCATGTTTCTTTATGGTAGAAGTATTTATGTTCCTTTGGGTGTATACTCAGCAATAAGGTTGCTGAATTGAATGGTAATTCTGCTTTAAGTTCTTTGAACAACTGTCAAACACCTTTCCTCTGTGGCTAAGCTAATTTACATTTCCTCCAGCAGTGTATAAGCATTCTATTTTTATCCATAGCCTTGCCAGCATCTGCTATTTTTGACTTCTTGATAATAGCCATTCTGACTGGTATGAGATGGTATTTGATTGTGATTTTGATTTGTATTTCTCTAATAATTAGCAATGTTGAGCATTTGTCATATGTGTGTTGTCTGCATGTATATCTTCATGTGACCAATACATGATGGGTCTGTTTGTCTTTACTCACATTGTAAAGGGATTAGTTATTTTTATTTTAGGTTCAGGGACACATACGTAACTTTGTTAAGGTCCTACATTTACTTTTTGCTACTTAACATATTTAAGTTCCTTATAGATTTGGAATATTGGACCTTTGTTGAACACATAGTTTGAAAATATTTCTCCTATTCTGTAGGTTGTCTATTTACTCTGTTGGTAGTTTCTTTGCTGTGTAGGAGTCCTTTAGTTTAATTAAGTCCCATTGGTCAATTTTTGATTTCGTTGCAATCACTTTTGGTATCTTCATCATGAAATCTTTTCCAGGGCCTATGTCCATAATGGTATTTCCTAGGTTATCTTCCAGAGTTTTTACACTTACTGGTTTTACATTTAAGTCCTTCATCCATTTTTAGTTAATTTTTATGTACGGTGTATTGAAGGGGTCCAGTTTTAGTCTTCTGCATATGCTAGCCAGTTATCCCAGCACCAGTTACTGAATAGAAAGTCCTTTCCCTATTGTTTGTTTTTGTCAGTTTTGTCGCAGATAAGATGGTTGTAGATATGCGGCATTATTTCTGGATTCTCTATTCTGTTCTGTTTGTCTATATGTCTGTTTTTGTATCAGTACCACACTGTTTTGGTTACTGTAGCTTTGTAGTGTAGTTTGAAATTGGGTAAAGTGATGCCTCTGACTTTGTTCTTTTTGCTTAGTTTTGCCTTGGCTATGCAGGCTCATTTGTGATTTTGTATGAGTTCAATTTTTTTTTTTTTTTTTTTTTTTTTTTTTTTTTTTTTTTTTGCTAACTCTGTTCAGAATGTCATTGGTAGTTTGAGAGAAATGGTATTGAATGTGTGAATTCCTTTGGGTAGCATGTCTATTTTAACAAGGTTGACTCTTCCTATCCATGAACATGGAATGTTTTTCCATTTGTTCATGTCATCTCTGATTTCTTTCAACAGTGTTTTGTATTTCCTGTTGTAGAGATTTTTCACCTCCCTGGTTAATTGTATTCCTAGGTATTTTATTCTTTTTGTGGCTATTGTTAATAAATTGCATTCTTGATTTGGCTCTCAGCTTGGATGTTGTTGGTGTATAGAAAAGCTAAAGATATTGTATGTTGATTTTTATTCTGAAAGTTTGCTGAAGTTATCAGATCTAGGAGCTTTTTGGAAGAGATTATAGGGTTTCCTAGGTATAGGATCATATTGTCTGCAAATGGAGGCAGTTTGACTTCCTCCTTTCCAGTTTGGATGCCTTTGATTTTTCTAATTCTTTCCTGATTGCTCTGACTACAACTTCCAATACTATGTTGAATGGAAGTGGTGAAAGTGGGCATCCTTATCTTGATCCTGTTCTCAAGTGGAATGCTTCCAGATTTTGCTTATTCAGTATGATGTTAGCTGTGGGTTTGTCATCGATGGCTCTTAAGTTTAGTTTGCTAAAGATGATGGCCTCCAGCTCCATCCATATTACTGCAGAGGACATGTGTGATGAATTACATTTTCTGATTAGCCTATGTTGAACCAATAGTGCCTTCTGGGGATAAGGTCCACTTGATTGTGGTGGATTAGCTTTTTGTTTTGCTGCTGAATCTGGTTTGTAATTTGTTGAGGATTTTTGCATCAAAGTTTATCAAAGATATTTTCTGAAGTTTTGTTTTTTGTTGTGCCTCTGCCAAGTTTTTATATCAAGGTGATTCTAGCCTCATAGAATGAGTTAGGAAGGAAGTCCTATTCTCAATTTTTTTTGGAATAGTTTTAGTAGGAGTGGTACCAGCTATTATTTATACAATTTAGTAGAATTTGGCTATGAGTCCCTCTGGTCTTTGGCTTTTTCTAGTTGGTAGGCTTTTTATTATTGATTCAATTTTGGAACTTATTATTGGTCTACTCAGGAATTCAATGTCTTTCTAGTTCAATTTTGGGAGGTCGTATGCTTCCAGGAATTTATTCATTCCTTCTAGGTTTTCTAGCGTGTGTGCACAGAAGTCTACATAGTAGTCTGACAGTATTTTGAATTTCTGTGAGGTTAGTGGTAATGTCTCCTTAGTCATTTCTGATTATATTCAATCGGATCTTCTCTTTTGTTATCTTTATTTGTCTAGCTAGTACCCTATCTATCTTATTTATCCTTTCAAATAACAATCTCCTGGAATCATTAAGCTTTTGTATGGTTTTTCTCATCTTAATTTCCTTCAGTTCAGCTCTGATTTTGGTTATTACTTTTATGCTACCTTTGGGGTTGGTTTGCTCTTGCTTCTTTAATTCTTCTATGGTGATGTTAGATTGTTCATTTGAGAACTTTCTAACTTTTTTATGTGTGCATTTAGTGCTAGAACTTTCCTTTATCACTGCTTTAGCTGTGTCCCAGAGATGCTGGTATGTTGTATCTTTGTTCTCATTAGTTTCAAATGATTTCTTAATTTTTGCTCTAATTTTATTGTTTACCCCAAAATTCATTCAGGAGCAGGTTGTTTAATTTTCATGAAATTGTAAGCTTTTACATGATTTCCTTAGTGCTTATTCCTATTTTTATTGTGTTATGGTCTGAGGGGTGGTTGGTATGATTTTGATGTTTTGAATTGATTGTCTAATGGCTGATTATGTGGTTGATTTTAGAATATATGCCATGTGCAGAGCAGAAGAATGTATATTCTGTTGTTTTGTGTTGGAGAGTTTTGGAGACGTCTATTATATCCATTTGTTCAAGTGCTGAGTTGAAGACCTGAATATCTTTGTGGGTTTTCTGCCTGGATGATCTGTATAATACTGCCAGTGAGGTGTTGACACCTCCCTCAATTATTGCATGGTCATCTAAGTCTCTTTGTAAATCTCTAAAAACTTGCTTTATAAATTTGGGTACTCTTGTGTTGTGTGCATATATATTTAGGACAATCGTATCTTCTACTTGAATTAAACTCTTTACCATTATGTAATGGCCCAAAATCCTTTGTCCTTTCGGATAGTTGTTGGTATACAGTCTATTTTGTTTGAAAATAGAACAGCAATCTCTGCTTTTTTCTGCTTTCTGTTTGTGTACTAGGTCATTCATGAATTGCTATTAAAAATACTAGAGACTTGGTAATTTATAAAGAAAAAGGCTTTAGTCAGACCATGTTTCTGCACACTTTATAGGAGGCATGCTACTGGCATCCTCTTGGATTCTCAGGAGCCTCAGAAAGCTTACAATCATGGAGGAAGGTAAATGGGGAGTAGGCACATTACATCATGAAGTGGGATTAAGAGAGAGAGAGTAAGCAGAGGGAGATGCCACACACTTTTACATGACCAGATCTTTTGAGAACTCACTATCACAAAGATAGCACTAAGCCATGAGAAGAATCTTCCCCAATGAATCCAGATACCTCCCACCAGGCTCCATTTTCAGCGTGGGAGATTATAATTCAACATGAGCTTTGGGCAGGGATAAATATACACACTATATCAATTAGCTTTGCAAATGGTTCTCTATTCCTTTACTTTTAACCTGTGGGTGTCATTGTATATGAGACGAGTCTCTTGAAGACAGCATACAGAAAGCTCTTCCTTCTTTATCCAATTTGCCACTCTGTGCTTTTTAATTAGGGCAGTTAGCCTGTTTACATTCAAGGTTAATATTGATATATGCAGATTTGATCCTGTCATATAGTTAGCTAGTTACTATGCAGACTTGATTGTGTGGATGCTTTATAGTGCCAATGGTCTATGCACTGAAGCACGTTTTTGTGGTAGCCAGTAACAGTTTTGGTTTCCATATTTAAGAACCTCCTGTAAAGCAGGTTTGGTGGTAATGAATTCTCTGTGCACTTGTTTGTCTTAAAAGGTCTTATTTCTTCTTTGGGTATAAAATTTTTGACTGGAATTGTTTTCCTTAAGAATGCCGAATATAGGCCCTCAATCTCTTCAGGTTTGTAGGGTTTCTGCTGAAAGGTTCTACTATTAGCCTGACAGAGTTCCCTTTGTAGGTGACATGCTGCTTCTCTCTAGCTGCCTTTAACATTTTTTCTTTCATTTTGACCATGGAGAAACTGATGACTATGTGTCATGAGGATGGTCATCTTGTATAGTATTTTGTAGGGGTTCTCTCCATTTCTTGAATTTGAATGTTAGCCTCTCTAGTGAAGTTAGGAAAATTTTCATAGACAGTAGCCTCAGCTATGTTTTTACAACTTGCTTTCTTGCTTTCCCTCTCTTTCAGGGACACCAATGAGTTATAGATTTGGTATCTTTAAATAATCTCATATTTCTCAGAGGTTTTGTTCACTCCTCTTTTTTTTTTTTTTTTTTTTTCTTTATTTTTGTGAGACTGAATTATTTCAGAGAATTGGTAATCAGGCTCTGTGATTCTTTCCTGAATTTGGTCAACTTTGCTGTTAAAGCCTATGATGGTATTATCGAATTATTGAAGTAATTTTCTTAGTTCTGTTAGATCAGTTTGTTTCTTTCTTTAAGTTGTCATTTCATCTTTCCTCTCCTGTATTGTTTTATTGTCTTCCTTTGATTCTTTGGATTGAGTTTCAACTTCCTCCTGGATTTTGGTGATTTTCATTCCTATCCATATTCTGAAATCTGTTTCTGTCATTTCAGGCTTGTTAAGAACCACTTCTGGGAACTAATGCAGTTGTTTAGAGGTGAGAAGACATTCTGGCTTTTTGAGTTGCCAGAGTTCTTGCACTGGTTCTTTCTCATTTGTCTGGGTTGAGTTTCCTTCAATCTTTGAAATTATTATAATTTTCATTTGCTAATATCTATGTTCTTTTATGTCCTTGAGAGTTTGATTGTGGTTTAAGGTGAGTTTAGCTGAGTAGCTTCATTTCTGGGATATTTTAGTTGACCAAAGATCATCTCAGCATTCCTAGGCCGCACACTGAGGATTAGTACTAGGGCCCCAGTTTTGCTCTCTGACCCTCTGAGGTTAGCAACCTGCTGCAATGAAGAGGCTGTGGTGTTCCTGGTCCACTGGCCACAGCACTGCAATGGGTGGTCCTAAAAAGCTAAAGCACTTGTCAAGGTAGTGGCAGTAGGATCCATGCTCACTTGTGTGTGCCAGCAGCTATGGCTTAAAAAATTATTTTTATGAAGCAAATTTTACTCTCTATGGCATACAGTTTAATGCTTTTGGCAAAATCATAAAGTCATATTTCTATCACCACAGTTCTATACAGAAGAGTTCAGTCATTATGTCATTATTATAAAAATCTGCTTGGTAAAATCCTTCTCGTTGAATGAGAATAGTATATTTTAATTTAGCCATTACAATATGTTGTTCACTGAACAATTCTTGAATTAGCAAAAATTCATCTAGAATATGGTTATCTGTAGATTGCCAATTTGAGATTTCAAATGCATACTCAATTTCTCCATCATTATAAAAATCTGGAGATCTGTATCATTCATCTTCTGATTTATTTCCAGATTGTGAAATGCCTTCCTGTGTCAATATGTTTATATTATGAATGGAGAGTGAAAGCTTTGGTTTTTTAAACCTTTAACTTTCAATAGATAATCTTACATTTAGATAAAAATGGAAGCATATGAACCTGTTAGTTTGCACATATCATGTAATATATCTTTAAGGGACATGCAAGTACCAGATAACATTGATTCCCATCAGGGAGAAATGAGTGGTTAGATATAGGAAAATTTTCACTTTTTAAATCTCCTTGAATATTATGGATTGTTATCATAGGAACATATAGCCTTCTCAAAGTGAACATCTATATGATAAAAGCAATTATATATCTTTTTAAAGGAAAATATTTGAAGGAATGCTTAAGACAAAATTATAACACTATTGGGTTTCAGGTTCCTTTTTTGGAATTTTGTAGATATGGTACCATTGAATATTATAAAGAAGTTTGAAATCAGCCTTTTTTTTTCTTAATGGGTGACTTTATCTTTTGATTTCATGTCCAATGGATTCTCTCCTTATCTTTAAAGTTTCACAACTTTATTATGCACTGTCTTGATGTTGCTCTTTCTGGGTCAGTATTTCCTGGGACACAGTGTACCATTTCGAACTATCTGCAAGCTGTTCTAGTTAAGATTCAGACTTTAACAGAGAAATCTGAAGGTACTGTGGTCAAAGGAAGATTGAGGTTTAATTATATTTCAAATATCAGTACATAGAAAATATGTGAGCTAATTTTCAGAAGGTCACCTAAGCACCAGGTCCCTTCAATATTATTGTTCTGGGATCTCTTAAAATACTGAAGCTGGCTGAATTTTATATCTGTATTCCAGCCTACAGGAAGGGGAGGAAAGCAGTCTTTCTTTTCTTGTAAGCAATATATTTCCATGATAAGGATTTTAGTAATTTGGCCACACTAAGCCACAAGAGAAGCTGGGAAATGTAGTTTCTGGATGAGTACTCCTGGTCCTTGTAAAATACCAGTTAATGTTTATGCTGACTCTCTTTTGCTAAATTTCCATTTTCTTGCTTTTTTAAAATTTTGTTTACTTTTTTATTTTTGTTTGTTTCTTGTAATTCTGTATTTTATAATGATTACTATACCATCTGTCTCCTCTACTTAAGAGTAGACCTTATATTTATAATAGTTTCATATTCTCTATGTTCCATATACTCTGCTTCCTGCTAAGTATCAAATATTCTCCTACTAATGTCCAAAAGAGGACTGTTGATTTTACTCCTAAGGGTGTGATATTCACTTATTTTGATCAGGTGAGTGCCATTGAATTTTCAATGATACCTGTGATTATTAGCACCCTGTATTAGCCATTTTTCACATCCTTCTTTGGAGATCACTGCATATAGCACTACCCTCTTACATACTGTATTTCAGGTTATAGATGTCTCCTCATTTTTTTCAAATGGTATGTTGAAGAGTGTTTTAAATTTTTCTCATTAGTATATTATGCTTTTGAAGAAGAGAAACTCCAGTGATGTATTACTATGCCATTTTAAATCTGTAAATTTTATACTCTACATGTTTGTTTAGTTCTCATATGTTTAATAATCTACTATAAAATTTTACAAGATATTATAATATAGCTAAACTGACTCTAGTTTTAAGAAACATTTAAATGTTATGGAAGTGAATAGAGGAACAAAGGTTTACAATATTTTACTGTATAAAATATTTATTAAAGATACACCTAAGTCTGTTGCCAATTTAAGTTTGACATAGTATTAAATGGTGTCCTAAAGAATCACTCTAGATAGCACAAGAAGCAAAAAGGAATAGGCTGGAGAATTCCTCATTTTAATTTAAAGTACTTGTTAATATTACATGAATGAATTTATTGAGTAAAATGCAAATTAGTATCAGAATAAAATTACTTGAAAAGGGAGTTTTATGGGTATATGCAATGGCAAAATTAGTACTTGAAATTTATAATTTTGACATAAGAAGTAGTTTGTAAATATCTTTGGGAAGCAAGTTTTGGACAAAATTAAATACAGGCAGTTCTGAGAAGTTAAGAAAATGGTGACATTTTGTGAAACACCCACATATATGACACTGGAAATCTAGTAAATATATTGGAGTGAGAATTAATGACATGGAGTCTCTTTCCTTGGTCTAAAAGTTCTCTATGATACCCTCATAATTGTTGCTACTGTTTTCCTTGAGAAAGTATCTTTTACCATTTTATCACTGACAGACAAACAAAAAATTAATGAATGTAACTCAAGGTCATTTCCAGAGACTCAAGGAAAAAATAAGATTATTTATTTTTCCTACAGTATTAATGAAATTACTGCAGCATTGTACTTTGGCACTGATTTTTTTTTTATTTAATTCTAGGAAACCTTTTTGGTAACATACTACAGTTAAAGGTAAACTGGCAGATGTTACCTGGTTATTCAAGAATAGCTAATCATATACTATGAATTAATGCTTAACTTTCTTCTGGAGCTTTTTGACAATGCTTGTATTATCTGAACAGTGAGCTGTGGGTTGTGGAGCTTACCTACGTTATAATGCACAACCTGTTAACAAAACTATCCCTGTCAGAGGCATCTGAACCAGAGCAACTTCATCTTGAATAGGGGCTAGGTAAAATAAGGCTAAGACTTGCTGGGCTGCATTCCTAGGAGGATAGGCATTCTCAGTCTCAGAATGACATAGGATGTTGCAGAAGATACAGGTCATAAAGATCTTACTGATAACAGAGTTTGCAGTAAAGAATCTGGCCAAAACCCACCAAAATCAAGATGGTGACCAGAGAGACCTCTGGGTGTTCTCACTGCTCAATATGCACTAATTATAATGCATTAGCATGCTAAGAGACACACCTATCAGCACCATGACAATTTACAAATGCCATGGAAATGTCAGGAAGGTATCCCATATGATCTAAAAAGGGGAGAAACCCTTAGTTCTGGGAACTGCCCACCTCTTTCATGGAAAGCTCCTGAATAATCCACCCCTTGTTTAATACATAATCAAGAAAAAAATCATAAAAATGGGCAACCAGCTGCCCTCAGGGTTGCTTAGACTGTAGAGTAGCCATTCTTTCATTCCTTTACTGTCTTGATACACTTGTTTTCACTTTACTCTGAAAAAGTAACTTGCATGAGATCCAGGAGCTCTCTCTTGGGGTCTGGATTGGGATCCCTTTCTGGTAATATTCCCATTGAGTGAACTGAAAAGGACAATGATTTGTTTAAATTCTTTATAAATTTTGGATATAAGACCTCTGTCAGATGCATAGTTTGTGAATATTTTCTCTCATTTTGTAGATTGTCTGCTTATTTATAGTCTCTTTTGCTGTGCAGAAGCTCTTTAGGTTCCAATTGTCAATTTCTGTTTTTGTTGCAATAGCTTTTGAGGAATTAGTTATGAATTCTTTGACAAGTCTGATGTCAAGAAGTATATTTCCTAGGTTTTCTCCTAGGATGCTTATAGTTTGAGGTCTTACATTTAAATCTTTAATCCATCTTGAGTTAATGTTTTTATATAGTGAATGATATAGATTTAGTTTCATTCTTCTGCATATGGTTAGCAAGTTTTCCCCGCACTATTTTTTTAATGGAGAGTCCTTTCCCCATTGCTTGGTTTTATCAGCCTTGTCTAAAATAAGATTGTTGTAGGTATGTGGCTTTATTTCAGAGATTTTTATTCTGTTGTATTGGTATATATGTCCGTTTTTACACCAGTACCATGCTGTTTTGGTAACTATAGCCTTACAGTATATTTTGATGTAGAGAAGTGTGATACTTCTGGCTTTGTTCTTTTTGTTTAGGATTTCTTTGGCTCAAATCAACCAGCAAAAAACCAAATAACTGCTTTAAAGATGGGCAAAGAACATAAACAGATATTTCTCAAAAGAAGACATCCAAGTGTCCAAAAAACATTAAAAATGCTCAGTATCACTAACCATCAGAGAAATACATATCAAAATGACAATGAGATACCTTCTCACATCAGTCAGAATGGCTATTATCAAAAAGTTAAAAGACAACAGATGCTGGCAATGCTGCCAAAAAAATAAAAGAGAGAGAGAGAGAGAGAGAGGGAGAGAGAGAGAGAGAGAGAGAGAGAGAG
>NW_016816828.1:415518-420649 GCF_001698545.2 Rhinopithecus bieti
AGAGAGAGAGAGAGAGAGAGAGAGAGAGAGAGAGAGAGAGAGATGCTTATACTCTGTAAGTGGAAATGAAAATTAGTCTAGCCACTGTGAAAAGCAGTTTGGAGATTGCTCAAAGGACTTAAAACAGATGAACCATTCAACCCAGCGTTCCCATTACTGTGTATACCCAAAGGGAAATTTATTATTATATCAAAAAGACACATGTACTCATATATTCATTGCTATGCTATTCACAATAGCAAGGACATGGAATCAACCAGGTTCACAACAGCAATAACATGGAATCAATGTAGGTCCCATTAATGGTGGACTGGATAAAGAAAATGTGGTACATACATACCACCAAATAATATGCATCCATAAAAAATAATGAAATTATGTCCTTTGCAGGAAGGTTGATGGAGCCTGAGGTCATAATCTTAAGTGAATTAACCCAGGAACAGAAAACCAAATGTCACATTGTCTCACTTTTAAGTAAGAGCTAAAAGTTGAGCACATATAGACATAAAACAGGAATAATAGGTATGTAGACTACTAAAGGCAGAAGGAATGAGGGAGCATTGTATGGAAAAACTACCTTTGGGGCCCTATCCTTACTACCTAGGTGCAAAACACCCATGTAAAAAAACGGCTTATGTATCCTGTACCTAAAATACAAATTGTTTTTTTTAAAAAAAGGAGAATGAGAAACAAAAGGTAAATAGAGAGTGATCATTAAGAGTATAAACTCTGAGACCTACCAACCCAATTTCAAATTCAATGCTGCCGTTAGCTTAGGAAAGTTATCTAATCTCTGTTCTTCAGTTTATTCATCCCAATTTGGCAGCTGTTGGCAATGCTTTCTACCTCAAAGAGTTATCATTAGAATTACAAGACTTAATATATATCAAGTATTTAGAATAGTACTTGGTATATTGTACCAGAATTTTTGTCATTATTATCTTCTATGTGTCCTATTTATTTAATGTAATATTTGGACCAAATCAAACCTGTGAAACTTTGGAATGAGAATGTGCTAGTATACTAGTAATAAAAAGTATTATGTGTGTATGTACATATATATCTGTGATATATACACACACACACACACACACACACTTACCCACATATGCACACACTTACAGAAATAAGGAACAGAAAACCACTCTTATAAAATAAATTTAAAATGTATATTCAAACTTTTTTTGCCATAGGTATAAAATCCTAGAACTAATAATAGCATTTAAAAACAAAACATGGAGGGAATGTGTTGAGAGAATAGACAGATTTCTGTTCAGTTTTCAAAATTAATTTGAAAACATTTTATAGGTTAGTAAAAGTAGAGGAATTATTTTGTCTTTCAATTCAAACACACCTACTACTTTCTTAAATTTTGAGATTACATGTATTTTATTTAGTCAAAACTCTCAAACAAAATCTTCACACAAAGATGCTAAATAAATCAAACATTTCTGAATTAACCACCAATAGTACATGTTTTGCTTACCAGTAACAAAACAAGAAATAACAGCAATTCAAAAGAAGGAGGAGGTTTTCTTTCTCTTTTCTAATAAAGAATTAGTTTAGTGGAGGGCAACCAAGAACTAGATTCTATATTCCCTTCTTTCTGCTTCTCCTTTCTTAGCAGGTGACTGCCACCTAAAAATCATTTCATTATGCCAAAGACCTGCTGAAGTTCTATCCAACATGTCCGTGGTACAGATATACAGTAGATAGAAAAGGAGACAGGACAAAAGGGGTTCTATGATGTTGGGCTCCTAATAAGAAGATTTCCCATAATTTCTAAACCAAAACTTCATGTGCATTTCATTGACTTCCTTTAGCTTTAAAGGAGGCTGGAAAGGTTATTATTTAGATAGGCCTATTTTCATGTATAATAAAAATCAGTTACATGTCTTTTTCTCCACACATCTGATACTGTCTTGAAAGAAATGCCTCCCATGGTATCTGCCCAGAAAAATCTTCTCCTGATACCACACACTGCCTGTGGTGAATATGATTTTAATTTTCTGTGAGTAATTGTATCTATTTTTACCATCTTTCTTTTTATTTTTTCCAGTTATTGATGTACATGTGTTAGTTTGTATATTATTGTGCATGATAAATACAATGCCTAAGAGCTTAACTATGTTAGGTAATATAATAAGTGAACTTTTTCCCACAAAAAATAGTAAATATTAAGGCACTTAGATATTCAGTATATATTTATTGAATTTGAATTAATCAATTAATGCTAATGCCTTACATTAAAAACCTGTTTTTTTTTCAGTGACAATACATATTTATTTCTAACTTGAAAGTGAATATATGAGACTGTGTTTTCATCTGAACAAATTTCCAAGTATGTATTAACCAGTTGAGCAATTCTGACCATTCCCTTCTCTCCACAACTGAATTTATTTTAGAATAAGTTTTGAGTTCCTTTTGAATGTGACTGATGTTAGAAGTTTGAATCTAAATAGAGAGCTTTCTTGGAAAGAAGGACATTTTTAGTATGTCCTTTATAGTGATGAATATCTTTAAAAAAACATTTGTCATAAGTTAGCTAAATTATTATATTCCATCTTAGAGAAATGTCATGCTGAGGTGATTTTTTTAAAAATGAAGTCATTTCTTAGATATCTGTGCTGAACTTATTTTCAATGACTAAAATTTTAAAAGTGTTCATTCCAGAAATGACCCAAACTCCTTTGAATAAAATTACTAGAATCTCACTAGCTGAGAACGTACATTCATTTTTAAAGTGATCATAAATGTGTGAGGCAGTTTTCTACCTGACAGGAGATAAAAACGGTTAGTGAGCAGAGATCAGATCATGCAGGGCATTGCAAGCAATATTAGAAATTTTTTAAAACTTTAACTGAAAGAGAAGAAAAAGCTTCTGAAGAACTTGATAAAGGGAAATTATACAATCATATATCCATTTTTAAAAAGGATAAGTTAAGGTACAACTTGAAGACTAGATTAGGAGTAAAGAAGAATAGATTTCGTTTATCCAGCTGGAAGTGTGTTACTATAATCCAGAAAATAGACGATTGTATTAGGATAGTGAAGTGAGGGTGAAAAGCTGTTTAAATAAAGGATGAAATAAATATACTTACAGATTCAATAGAAGTAGGAGGCAACACAAATTACTCTCACATTTCAAGTTTGAGCAAATGCGTAATGAGCATTGCCATTTTCTGAGTGTACAGAACTAAAAGAGAAGATGCTGGAAAATATATAATGTATATATTTGAGACATTCCAAATTTGAGATACTTGCAGATATTTGGGTGAAAATATACATTATTATGTGGCTAAAAATATCCATAACTCAAAAAAAGAAGACTGGAAAAATAGATCAAATGTTGCATACCTACAGGTTAATTAAAACTGTTAAACATATGAGATCATGTTGTATGGATGAAGAAGAGACTTGAGAAAATTCTGTAAATTGCATACATTTCTGAAGAAGCCAGCAGAAAAGAATGAAAAGAACCAGTCAAATATAGAAAGGGCAAACTTAGAAAGGGTGGTATCTTTGAAGTATGAAGAGAGAGTCATTCTAAAAGGAAAGTCATTTCAAAGATTTCATACTATTTGCTTGAGACTTAGAAGTTTCAAGTTTATTAGATTATCTAATAGTGAACTCAGAATGAGCCACCTCAGCAAAGTGTTTGGGTATGAAAATAGCTGGGAATAGAGTATGAAGTAAATATATACATATATATATAAACAGCTGTGAACAATCTATTCCCAGAAATTTGTTATTGAATGAAAAAAAAAAAAAGGAAACATACTTTAAAAGTGACGTGAACACAAAGGAGAGTATTTTAAAAGTGATCAAGAAAGGAGAATTTTAAGTGCTGGTAAAATATAATCAGTAGAGAGGAAATATTATGAGGTGAAGTTGGAAGAAATATGATTTATGACAAAATTCCCTGATAATGTGGATGGGAATAAAATCACTAACAGATTTTGATAGTAAGACAATATCACTTCAAAAAATATTTAGAGGCCAGGTACAGTGCCTCATGCCTGTAGTTCCAGCACTTTGGGAGGTCAAGGCAGGCAGATTACCTGACGTCAGGAGTTCAAGACCAACCTGGCCAACATGGCAAAACGTCGTCTCTACTAAAAATACCAAAATTAGTCAGGCGCAGTGGCACATGCCTGCAATCCCAGCTACTTGGGAGGCTGAGGCAGGAGAATCACTTGAGTCCAGGAGGCAGAGGTTGCAGCAAGCTGAGATCATGCTACTGAACTCCAGTCTGGGTGACAGAGCAAGACTGTCTCAAAAAATATATTTACATATCATATATTTGTATGTGTATACACACCCACACAAGCATAATGTATCTTATTTCTATAATGAGCTATATTCCTCTGGGTATATACCCAGTAGTGGGATTACTAAAAAGCAGTTCTACTTTCATTTCTTTAAGGAATCTCCACACTGTCTTCCATAGAGAGTGATTGTACTAGTTTACATTCCTACCAGCAATGTAGAAGTGTTCCTTGTTCACCGCATCTACAGCAACATATATTATTATTTGATTTCTTGATTATAGCCATTCTTGCAGGAGTAAGGTGGTGCCACATAGTGGTTTTGATTTGCATTTCCCTGATCATTAGTGATGTTGAGCATTTTTTCATGTTTGTTGGCCATTTGCACATCTTCTTTTGAGAATTGTCTATTCATGTCCATAGCCCACTTTTTGATGGGATTGTTTGCTTTTTTCTTGCTAATTTCTTTGAGTTTCTTGTAGAGTTTGGATATTTCTCCTTTGGCCAATGAATATTTGTCCTTCGTCCGATCTATAGATTGTGAATATTTTTTTCCCACTCTGTGGGCTGTCTGTTTACTCTACTGACTATGCATTTTGCCATGCAAACGTTTTTTGGTTTAATTAAGTCCCAGCTATTTATCTTTGTTTTTATCTCATTTACTTTTGGGTTCTTGGTTATGAAATCCTTGACTAAGCCAATGTGTAAAAGGGTTTTTCCAAGGTTATCTTCTAGAATTTTCATACTTTCAGAGACTTGCACATGCGTGTTTATAGCAGTAAAATTCACAACTGCAAAAATGTGGAACGAATCCAAATGCTCAACAATCAATGAATGGATAAACTGTGGTGCTGAATATGTAT
>NW_016816828.1:422862-456439 GCF_001698545.2 Rhinopithecus bieti
TTCCTTTTTATGGCTGAGCAGTATTCTATAATTATATATACATAACATATATATTTCATCCTATATATATTCCATCATTATATATATGATGGAATCATTATATATTCTATGTAATTATTATATAATTGTATTATATATAATCATTCCATTATTATATATATATATTTCATCATATATATATTCCATCATTATATATGTTGGAATACTACTCAGCCATAAAAACGGAAACCACTAATAACATTTGCAGAAACCTGAGTGAGATTTAAAAATATTGTTCTAAGTGAAGTAATCCAGGAATGGAAAAACAAACATTTTATGTTCTCATCCATAAGTGGGAGCAAAGCTATGAGGATGCAAAAGCGTTAAGAATGACACAATGGGCCGGGCGCGGTGGTTCACGTCTGTAATCCCAGCATTTTGGGGGGCGGAGGTGGGCGGATCACGAGGTCAAGAGGTCGAGACCATCCTGGCTAACATGGTGAAACCCCGTCTCTACTAAAAATACAAAAAATTAGCCGGGCATGGTGGCGGGCCCCTGTGGTCCCGGCTACTCTGGAGGCTGAGGAAGGAGAATGGCGTGAACCTGGGAGACGGAGCTTGCAGTGAGCCGAGATCCTGCCACTGCACTCCAGCCTGGGTGACAGAGCAAGATTCCATCTCAAAATAAATAAATAAATAAATAAATAAATAAATAAATAAATAAATAACACAATGGACTTTGGGACCCAGGGAAAAAGGTGGAAAAGAGGCGAGGGATAAAAGACTACACATTTGGTGCAGTGTACAATGCTTGGGTGATGGGTGCATTAAAATCTCAGAAATCACCATTAAAGAACTTACTCATGTAACCAAACACCACCTGTTTCCAGTAACATACAGAAATAAAAAATACAAAATATTTAGGAAAGGTTTAGATGAAATACATCATTAGATGTTGTTAAAGTTGAGGGATTAAGTAAATCTTTGGGAATTTGCATGTAAAAGAACTGAGAAGAGAAGATAAAGATTTAAAATACCTAAACAGGAGCCTGAGGAAATGATTTTATCCGGTTCCTGCATTACAATGGTTTTGTAATTTTAAAGGTTCCATCGATCATGACATTAATTTATAATAGTCCAAATATTCCCGACTCTGAGATATTCTCTAGAAGTTGTCATTAATCAGCCCGAGTGCTTGGACCAGTCTTACGGGGTTTACCCAAAGACTAGATAAGGGATAAACATTGGATATTTGCATTATAAAGGGAGTTATGAAGACAAATTGGTGGCTGATGCATTATGAGAAAATCCAGGGGAATCCAGAGGTCTCACTTATTTCAAGAACAGTTTTTTAAATGAGGAAGTGTGATCACAAAATATCTGATTTTGGGGGTAGGAATACTTTACATAAAAACAAGTTCAACATGTAACCATAGGGATGTATATCATCACCAACCAAGAACAAGAGTACCATTCTTGTAGGAAGGAAAACTATAAGCTAGATATCGTAGACAATCAGGAGGAATGATAAGGAATCTTATACAAAACAGATACTCTGAGGAAGGGGAAGAAGGTTTTGAAGAAAATTGTATTACACCATAGCAAAAGCAAGAGTTTACTGATTCATCAGTTAGTATAAAATTCTGTTTTGAGGGGAGAAATAAAATTGAATAAAAAAATGGCAATGGAGGAAAGAAAAAATGACCTTCAATACTGAATTTAAAGTTAGGAGATTTTGGAAAAATTTGTTTCCTCATTTGGGAGCTCTAAAAAAAGCAGTACTTTAGGGAGGGGCTAGACTTCTCTATATAATTCTATATGGCAGATCCATGTTCTTTTACAACTTAATTGTTTTCGATAATGCATCTAACAAGCATTACAACTTCCTACCTTATATTCTGATGACTGTTCCTCTGCTTTGAATAGATAACAATAAATCTTAAATGTAATGTGAGTTGAAAATGTGATTTAAGAAAAACTTCAGGGATATGATAATATTTGCATTCCAAAGGCATTCCATGCAGAAGAAGTGTTTAAAACCAGCATTCTAATACTATAATAATTTATGGATTTTCTTTTCTTTTTAAAGCTGTATTTATTTTAATTTTAAATTTATTTTATTTAATTTATTTCAGTGGGATTTTGGGGGACAGGTGGTGTTTGGTTACATGAATAAGTTCTTTAGTGGTCATTTCTGAGATTTTTGTGCACCCATCATCTGTATAACCTTTTATCCTTCACCCCCCACACTTTCCCTTGAGTGCCCAGTGTCCATTATGTTATCCTTATGTCTTTGCATCCTCATAACTTAGCTCCCACTTATGAGTGAGAACATACAATGTTTGGTTTTTCACTCCTGAGTTACTTCACTTGGAATAATGGTCTCCAATTCCATCCAGGTTGCTGTAAATGACATTATTTGGTTCTTTTATTGGTTGAGTAGTTTTTTCATGGTGTGTGTGTGTGTGTGTGTGTGTGTATCATTCATAATTTATTTATCTACTTGTTGATTGATGGACTTTTGGGCTGGTTCCACATTTTTGCATTTGTGAACTGAGCTGCTATAAACATGCTTGTGCAAGTATATTTTTTGTATAATGTCTTCTTTTTCTCTGGGTAGAAACCCAGTAATGAGACTGCTGGATCAAATAGCAATTCTACTTTTAGTAATTTAAGGAATCTCCACACTGTATTCCACAGATAGTTGTTGTACTAGTTTAGATTCCCACCAGCAATGTAAAAGTCACTGTTGGCTCTCTTGGTCACTGTTGGCTCCCTTTCACCACATCTGCACCAACATCTCATCTAATTATTTTTGATTATGGTCATTCTTTTTTTTTTTTTTTTTTTTTTTTTTTGAGACGGAGTCTGCGCTCTGTCGCCCGGCTGGACTGGTTGCAGTGGCGCGGATCCTTCAGCTCACTGGCAAGCTCTGCCTCCCCGGGTTTACGGCCATTCTCCTGCCTCAGCCTCCCGAGTAGGCTGGGACTAAGCGCCCGCCATCCCTCGCGCGGCAGCTACTTTTTGTATTTTTTAGTAAGAGACGGGGTTTCACCGTGTTAGCCAGGATAGTCTCGAACTCCTGACCGTCGTGATCCGCCCGTCTCGGCCTCCCAAAGTGCTGGGATTACAGGCTTGAGCCACCGCGCCTGGCCGATTATGGTCATTCTTGAAGGAGTAAGGTGGTATCGCCTTGTGGTTTTGATTTGCAATTCCCTGATCATTAGTGATGTTGAGCATTTTTTCATATGTTTGTTGGTCATTTATATCTCTTCTTTTGATAATTGTCTATTCATATCCATAGCCTACTTTGTGATGGAATTGTTTTGTTCTTGCTGATTTGATTGAGTTCCTTGTAGATTCTGGACATTAGTCTTTTGACAGATGTATAGACTGTGAAGACAACACTCATACTCTGTGGGTTGTGTATTTACTCTGCTGATTGTTTCTTTTGCTGTGCAGAAGCTTCTTAGTTTAATTAAATCTCATCTATTGTCCCATCTTTATTTGTGTTGCATTTGCTTCTGGGTTCTTGGTCATGAAGTCTTTGACTAAGCCAATGCCTAGAAGAGTTTTCTGATGTTACCTTCTAGAATTTTTATGGTTTCAGGTCTTAGATTTAAGACTTTGATCCATCTTGAGTTGATTTTTGTATAAGGTGAGAGATGAGAATACAGTCTCATTCTTTTACATGTGGCTTGCCAATTATCCCAACATCATTTGTTGAATAGGGTGTCCTTTCTCCAAATTACATTTTTGTTTACTTTGTTGAAGATCAGTCATCTTAAGTATTTGGCTTTATTTCTGGGTTCCCCATTCTGTTCCATTGCTCTATGTGCCTATCTTTATACCAGTACCATCCTGTTTAGGTGATTATAGCCTTATAGTATAGTTTCAAGTCAGGTAATCTTGATACCTCCAGATTTTTTCTTTTTGTTTAGTCTTGCTTTGGCTATGCGGGGTCCTTTTTTGTTCCATATGAATTTTAGGATTTTTTTTCTAGTACTGTGAAGAATGATGGTGGTATTTTAATGGAAATTGCATTGAATTTGTACATTGCTTTTGGAAGTATGGTCATTTTCACAATATTGACTCTACTCATCCATGAGCATAGGATGTGTCTTTATTTGTTTATGTAATATATAATTGCTTTTAGCACTGTTTTGTCGTTATTCTTGTAGAAGTCTTTCACCTCTTAGGTTAGGTGTATTCATAAGTATTTTATTTATTTATTTATTTATTTATTTACTTACTTTTACAGCTTTTGTAAAAGAAGTTGAGTTCTTGATTTGATTCTCAGCTTGGTCACTTCTAGCATATAGCAGAGTCACTGATTTGTGTACATTAATTTTGTATGCTGAAACTTTGCTGAATTCATTTATCAGTTCTAGGTGCTTTTTGGAGGATTCTTTAGGGATTTTTAGATATTACAAATGACACCACAGAAATACAAAAGGTCACTCAAGGCTGCTATCAACACCTTTATGCACATAAACTAGAAAACCAAGAGGAGTTGGATCAACTCCTTTAAATATACAACCCTCCTAGATTAAATGTGGAAGAAATAGAAACTTTGACCAGATCAAAAATAATCAGCATCATTGAAATGTTAATAAAATAAATGCCAACAAAATCAAGTCCAGGACCAAATGAATTTACAGCTAAATTCTATCAGACATTCAAAGAAGAATTGATACCATCCTACTGACACAATTTCACAAGATAGAGAAAGAGTGAATCCTCCCAAAATAATTCCATGAAGTCAGTATTGCCCTAATACCAAAACCAGAAAAGGACATAACAAAAATAAAGAAAATTACAGACGAATATCCCTGAAGAATATAGATGCAAATTTTTTTAACAAAATACTAGCTAACTGAATTAACCAGCATATCAAAAAGATAATCCCTCATGATCAAGTGGATTTCATACCAGGGATGCAGGGATGGTTTAACATAAGCAAGTCAATAAATGTGATACACCACATAAACAGAATTAAAAGGAAAAATCATATGATCACCTCAATAGATGCAGAAATAGCATTTGGTAAAAGCTAGCATCGCTTTATGACTAAAACTCTCAGAAAAATTGGCATAGAAGGGGCATAACTTAATGTAATAAAATCTATCTATAGCAAACCCATGGCCAACACTATACTGAAGAGGGAAAACACGAAGACATTCCCCCTGAGAACTGGAACAAGACAAGGATGTCCACTCTCACCACTTCTATTCATCATAGTACCGGAAGTCCTAGCCAGAGCAATCAGGCAAGAGAAAGAAAGAAAGGGCATCCTAGTCGGTAAAGAGGAAATCAAACTGTCACTGATTTTTCTTTTCTTATCCGATTTATTTCGCTGGGAATGCCTTCACAATAACTGTCTTTTTCCTTTGAGGTTCAAGGAATATCCCTGAAGAATATAGATGCAAATTTTTTTAACAAAATACTAGCTAACTGAATTAACCAGCATATCAAAAAGATAATCCCTCATATACCTAAAGACTAGCATATACCTAAAGTCTTCCTTAAGCTGTGTGTGTGTGTGTGTGGTGTGTGTATGTATATATGCTGCATATATATGGGCAGAATAGATACATGTTGGTAAATATCTATCTATCTATATATGTGTGTATATTTCAAACTATCTCTTTTGATGTATCTTTCATCTATTTGACACTTAGCAGACCCCATCTGGTGCTTTGTGTAGTATAGATACAAATAAAACATAAATAAGAGACACTTAGCCAACCCTACCTGGTGCTTTGTTTAATATAGATACAAATAAAAAATAAATGAGAGATTTAGACTCAGGCAGATATTCTTTGGTGGTGACTAAACTTGTCATTGTGTCTAGTTGTTCCAGTGCTCTAAATTTAGTTTTGAGATTTGCAAAACAAAGACCGTATATATTGTTTCTATATTCAAATGCAGTATCATATGAAATATGGAATAAATGTTAGTTCCTTCCTAGAGATATTTGGAGAGCAGAAATTGGTAAAAGCAAATAGTATAATATTTGTATATATTGTATATCATTAATATACAATATTCACTGTGTTTGTAAATATAGAAAATATGTATTTTTTATTTTATGTATATTTTCTACACTCAGAGCATTGAAGTTGTTTATTTACAGTAATATTGGCATATATTCTTGTTCAATCCTATTTGTTCTGGGAATGTATGGATGACAACAAAATTCAATGTTTATAACACAGATGTAATAAATAAATAGGATAGCACAAATAAAATAAATAAATAGGATGACAATGTAAATAGATCTATGATAAAGAGCACCCTTGAGAAATAGTAGCAGTGGTTAATTTTAATCAGCTTCTTTACACAGATCACCTAAATTCCAAGAGTTGGTTGTATTATGTAGAATTTAATACAATTATATTAACACTGGAAATTTTGTAAAAGCATATGCAGATATGGGGAGATCCTGGTGCTCTATGGAACATACATTGAAAAATGCTGTATCCAAAGAAGTTGGGAAACAAAATCGTCAGTAAAAGTCAAGGATTATTAAGAGTTCGGAGATGATCTAGTTCAGTGCTTTCAAACATTTCCACCTACTGTTCCACACTTCACATGCATGACACATTTGTTTTAGTAATATGTTTTATTACCCACAGTGGTTCTCCAGTGTTCATCTGGATGAGAATCTCTGATCTTGCTAAACCTCATTTTACAGAAGCTCAAAAATTGAGGAACTTTTCCAAAGTCGCATCATAATATGTGACTGAGTTTAGGGTGAAACACAGATATACTAAATTCTAACTTAGAGTTCTTAATATTACCCTTGTGTTCTTCCTGTTTCTAATTACAACTACTATATAATTTGGATCTCTTAATGTTATCTGGTAACTTGACTGTTTTTTATCAGTTGAACTCTTGTAGCTAACTCTGATTGGCACTTGAGAGTGGTGTGTATGCAAATCAACTAGTAAATGCAATGCTTTATACGAAGATCTAGATAATGTAACTATGAAGAAAATGGGTTTACCTTTCTGAGAATATGGAAATTCATAGGCATTGTTTTAAATTCTGGATGAAGCAGAGCATTACAGAAAAACTAAAATATATTCAGAGTGGTTTGTCTAGAATGGGAAAGAGTTTGAAAACACTAAATAGTTGAAGGATTTGAGGATTTTTAACCTGCAGAAAAAAATAATTTGGAAGATACATGATAAAATGATTTATGATTATTAGGATGTTTTCAGCATCCCAGAAGCTCCTAAATGTTGATAAGTGTTTAAAGTGTGGATACAAGTTTGAAGTAAATATTCATGTACTCAGTGGGTAGAATTAAAATCAAAACGTGGAAGATAGAAGGAAAAAAGATTTTGATTGATTGCCCTTGGATCATATTAGAATTGCCCTCAAAATATAATGGGTTGACTTTAGGAAGAGATTTCTCTATCACTAAAATATAAAACTAATTAACAGTAAGAGATGAATTACAGATGTGAACCTGATTAGTCATACTAGGACCGTAATGTTCCCTCAAGTTTCTGGGAATCTAGTATTCTACTCTTAATAAGAGAACATTTTGGCATGTCAAATCTTGTAAAATGTATTATTAAACTAATGTTAAACTCTACTCACTTTGAAACCCATCTTTTAATACTGTCACCTAATAATTTCTCAATATACTTTTTTCCAGTATCACTTGAGCTCTCACCTCACTTGGAATTGTTCCCTATTTAAAGAGCATTGGCCAAATGAAATGCTTACCAAATCGTAACACTAATCATTTTATCTTGTGCTATAATTTAACTTTAAACATTTCATCTGCTAATTTTTACTTGTCAAGTTGTATAATTCTACTTTGAATATATTTGAGATATTATATTTTGATTTTGCTGTTTCCTTGTTAAATATTGTCCATCAAGAATGAAATTGGATAGAGAAAAAAATACAATAAAATAAATAAATAATACAAATAAACTAAATAAATGATAAAATAAATAAACTATGCCTAATATAAGGTGCTTTTGAGTGATCTACACTTCAAATCAGGGTAACCATAAATCTTCCACATCCTGACAGAACCAATGGATATATACCAGGTGATAACACTGACGTGTAATGGAAAATGCACTGAATTTAGATTCAGGCAGGAATTATTTGACAGTGACTAAACTGGTCATTAGATCTAGTTGCTTTAGTGCTCTAATTTAGTTTTGATATCTGCAAAATAAAGACAATATGTATGGTTTCTGGATGGATTCTGCAATAGTCTCTTAATAAATGACCACTCACTTCACGCAGGGACTTTAAAGGTGTTTCAGAGACAAACCTGAACCTATTATTCTTAGATTTAGCTGTTCAGTGACTGTATTAGTCCATTTTTACACTGCTGATAAAGACATACCTGAGACTTGGCAATTAAAAAAAGAAAGAGGGGCCGGGCACGGTGGCTCAAGCCTGTAATCCCAGCATTTTGGGAGGTCGAGGCGGGCGAATCACGAGGTCAGGAGATCGAGACCATCCTGGCTAACACGGTGAAACCCCGTCTCTACTAAAAAAATACAAAAAACTAGCCGGGCGAGGTGGCTGGCGCCTGTAGTCCCAGCTACTCGGGAGGCTGAGGCAGGAGAATGGCGTAAACCCGGGAGGCGGAGTTTGCAGTGAGCTGAGATCTGGCCACTGCACTCCACACTCCAGCCTGGGTGACAGAGCGAGACTCCTTCTCAAAAAAAAAAAAAAAAAAAAAAGAAAGGTTTAATGGACTCACAGTTCCATGTGGCTAGGGAGGCCTCATAATCATGGCCGAAGGCAAGAGGCATGTGTCACATGGTGGCAGACAAGAAAATAACTTCTCATAAGTGATTTGATTAGAGAAGGTGTTTTTAACATTGCTTCAATGACTCACTCAGATGCTCCAAAAAATACTGTTAGGGAGAGAGACAAAATGGTCAACTAGACCCAGCCAGGAAGTGCTATTCTCTCTGAGAGAAACACAAATATTGAGTAAATCTACATACTTTGAACAGATCTTCAGAGTGAAAAACTGAGAGTCCATATGAAGCAATGTAGACATTGAGGCTGAAGAGGCAGGAAGCCAGGAACTCTGCATGACGTTGCTAAATGTCAGAGCTAGTTCCCAGCCCTGAATGACTCCTAGGAAAAGAAGAGTGAAGGGATGGCAGGGCAGCCCCTCTCACCACAGATCTCTGGGAGTCTAGCTATAGGAAATTCCATGTCCTCCCAAGATATTTCCACTGTCTGGGGGATCTGCTTGGAGGGGAGGCAGAGACAGAGTTCCAAGTTTCACGGAGCCCAGGGGCTTTTGTGCATGAGGAAGTTACAGTGGAATGTGGCCAAAGATACCTAACCCCCAATACTCCCCATCTTTCTCTGAGTAGCTCCAACCCCACTGACTGTCAGACCAAAAGAGGGCAGTGCCAACTTTCCAGTGGGACTGTGACAAGTCTGTTCTGCAGGCCCTCCTGACTGCCAGCCCCTCCCAAGACCACTGCTTGTCCACTCCTGCAGGAGCATGTGCACAGCACAACCACCACTGTACAGCATGGGTACTTTGTTGGCAGCAGCTAAGGAGCATTTCAGATCCCACAGTGCAGCCAGGGTCCAACCCCAAAAACTGGAAGGTGGGTCTGGTAGGTTGGTCCCAATGACCAAGGACTATAGCAGGTGGCTCAGGAGTGCCAAGGGGAGATCTGTTGCCAATGCTCAAGTTGCGGAGGAGCTCCCACTTTCTGAACACTGAGAGGGGCGAAATGGGCAGGTAGGTGCAGGAGTAGGGCATACCTCACTCCACAGGGCTGCTCTAGGAAGGTTATAGACTGTTCACCAGTTGGCCTCTGCTAAAGGGAGCCTCATGGCCTGGAACAGCTAACAAAGGGAATGTGGGTGCAGGGCCAGTGATTGGAGGGGGCTCCTCTAAGGCCCAGGAGCAGACCTGGTGAGGGGGTTAGAGCCCCCCAACCACCACCATAGAACACTGTCGCTAATGCTCTGAAATACAAAAGAGCCACGAGACAATGTAAGAGCCTATCTGTTGGCCATTACACTTAAGCGCCATCTCCTGGATTGCCTCTCAAATTACAACAAAAAATTTGGTCAATAAATAATCACCTGTTTAAACTAGGTCAAGAATCCTGATGCAAGGAAAATTCTCTACAGAGCCTTGGCCCACTGAAAGCACACCAAAATGAAGCCAATTGACGATATTTGACTTACATCACAGTAAAAGGACCACTAACCCTCTCAGATGAAAAGGGATCAGCACAAGAATGCTGACAATTCAAAAAGTAAAATGTCTCTTTATCTCCGAACAAATGAACCAGCTTCCCAGCAATGGTTCTTAACCAGGTTGAAATGGTTGAAAGGACACACAAAGAATTCAGAATCTAGGTGTCAAGAAAGCTAATAGAAATTCAGTAAAAAGTTGAAACTCAATGCAAGTTATCCAACGATTCCACTAAAATGGTCCTAGAACTGAAAGGTGAAATAGTCATTTTAAGAAAGGACCAAACTGAACTTCTGGATTGAAAAATTAACTACAGGAAATTCATAATACAGTCAGAACCATTAACAGGAGAAGAGACCAAAGTGAAGAAAAGATCTCAAAGTTTGAAGACTAGTTCTTCAAATTAACTTGGTCAGACAAAAAATTTTTTAAAGAATTTAAAAATAAACAAAACTTCTCACAAATACGAGATTATGTAAAGGGACAAAACCTACAACTCATTAGCATTCCAGAGAGAGAAAGAGAGGGTAATTAACATGAAAACACTTTTGAGACTATAATCCATGGAAATTTTTCCAATCTCACTAGAGAGTTTGACATGAAAATTCAAGAAATACAGAGACCCCCTGTGAGAAACAACATAAGAATACCATCCTGAAGGCACATAGTGATCAGATTCACAAAAACCAACATGAAATAAAAAATCTTAAAGAATCTGGTCACCTACAAAGGGACATCATCAGGCTAGCAGCAGACCTCTCAGCAGAAGCCCTACAAACCAGAGGAGGGAGATTAGGACTCTGTTTTCAGCACTCTTAAAGAAAAAAAATCTAAGCAATAATTTTCGTATTCTGCCAAACTAAGATTCATAAGTGAAGATGAAATCTCTTCCAGACAAGCATATATTAAGGGAATTCATTACCACTAGACCAGCCTTATAAGAGGTCCTTAAGGGAGTACTAAACATGGAAACAAAAGAATGATACCTGCTATCACAAAAACAGAAACTATAAAATAAATGAACAATCCAGTCGACAAAACAACGAGCTAACAAGATGACAGGATCAAAATCTCTTATATCAACACCAATCCTGAAGGTGAATGGCCTAAATGTCCCACTTAAGTGGCATAGAGTGTCAATCTAGATAAAAAGACAAGATCAATTTTCTGCTGTCTTCAAGATACCCATCTGACATGTAACAATATCCACAGGCTCAAAAAAAGGGAAGGAGAGAGATCTACCATGGAAACCGAAAACAAAAAAGAGCAGCAGTTCTTATTCTAATATCAGGTAAAACAGACTTTTGATCAGCAACAATCACAAAGGGCAGGGAAGAATATTACATAATAATGAAGGGTTCAGTTCACAAGATGTCTTAACTATCCTAAATATATATACACCCAACATTCAGCACCCAAATTCATGAAAGTTATTCTTTACCTACAGAAAGACTTAGAATTTACACAGTCATAGTGGGGGACTTCAACACCCAACTGACAGCATTAAAGAGATCACTAAGTCAGAAAAAATAACAAAGAAATTCTCAACTTAAATTTAACATTCAATCAATTGAATCTAACCCCTCTAGAGAATACTCCACACAACCACAGACTATACATTCTACCCATTTGCACTGTAAGATAAATCACATGTTTGGTCATAAAGCAAGTCTCGTTAAATGCAAAAAAATCAAAATCATATCAAGGATATTTTTGGAAAACTGTGCAATAAAGTAGAAATAAATATCAAGAAGATATCTCAAAACTGCAAAAGTACATGGAAATCTAAACACTTGCTTCTTAATTTTTTGGGGTGAAGAACAAAATTATAGCAGAAATAAAAAAGTTATTTGAAATTAATGAATATAGAGATACAATTTTTAAAGATCTCTGGAATGCAGTGTTAAGAGGGAAATTTATACTGCTACACATCTTTATTAAAAAGTTTTAAAAAATCTCAAATTAACAATCTAACATCACACCTAGAGAAACCAGAAAAAATAACAAATCAATCCCGAAGCTAGCAGAAGAAACAAAATTGAGATCAAACAGTAAACCAGAACTATCCATTCAATCCAGCATTCCCATTACTAGGTGTACATGCGAATTAAAATAAATCACTGTACAAAAATACATGTATGCTTATCTTTATGACTGCACTATTCTCAATAGCAAAGACATGAAATCAACCTAGGTGCCCATCAATGGTGGATTGGATAAATAAAATATACATGCACCATAAAATACTATGCAACTATAGAAAGAAATCATGTCCCATAGGTAGCTACATGGATGCATCAGATGGCCATTATCCTAAGCAAATTAACATGAAAACAGAAAACCAAATACTGCATGTTCTCTCTTTTAAGTGGGTGCTAAACATTGAGGGCACATCTGGCCGGGCGCGGTGGCTCAAGCCTGTAATCCCAGCACTTTGGGAGGCCCAGACGGGCAGATCACGAGGTCAGCAGATTGAGACTATCCTGGCTAACACGGTGAAACCCCGTCTCTACTAAAAAATACAAAAAACTAGCCGGGCGAGGTGGCGGGCGCCTGTAGTCTCAGCTACTCGGGAGGCTGAGGCAGGAGAATGGCGTAAACTCGGGAGGCGAAGCTTGCAGTGAGCTGAGATCCGGCCACTGCACTCCAGCCTGGACGACAGAGCGAGACTCCGTCTCAAAAAAAAAAAAAAAAAAAAAAAAAGTTGAGGGCACATGGACACAAAAAAGAGAACAATAGACAATGGGGTCTACCAGATGAGGGAGATAGATAGGGAAGTATTAGCTGAACAACTACCTATTGGGCACTATGCTCACTCCTTGGGTGATGGGATCATCCACATCTTAAACCTCAGCCTCATGCAACATAGCTACCTAACAAACCGGTATATGTACCCCCAGAGCTAAAATAAAGGTTGAAATTATTAAAAAAAAAAAAAAAAAAAATAGAGCTGAGAGGTAAATAAAAGGTAGATAGGTAGGGAAGACAAATATTTGCATAAGAAATATTTTCATAAGAAGCATTAGAAAAGTGGAATTCCCACATATAAATAAATCACCTAAATATATTTTAATAATTTTCCCCAAAATACAAAAGCCTAATTTGTTTTCAGCTTATTTTACCTAGTTGATACTGAGTTTTCAAAACCAATCATACTGATGTTTATTTAAAAGCAATTCTACCAATTATTTCTCTTGACATAAGATGTAGGGTGGTCAGAAAAACTTTGCAGGTTCTTGTAGCAGATAAAAATATTCCATCTGATGGGATTTGATAGTTTGCATAGACATTCATATTCTTTTCTGTATAGGTAGTAGAACTAGTCTTTCTCTGAGTCAAATACATTTAAATTTTCAATAAATTTCAAGCATATTGTAAGTATATTTTGTAGTCAATGCCTCTGTGTATGTGTAAATGCTTTCTTAGTCAAATAGAATACTGAACAACTCACACGTTAATTGACTATGAAGAAGTTTGCAAAATAAGTTTTATTGAAAATCTGTTATTGCTTTTAGTCTAATAGAAAATCAGCAACCTATTTATCTCCTCAAACTCTTCCTCTTACTAGTTTCCTATCACAAACACATTACATCCTACAGAATTTCTGATATTTAAATTAATATTTTATGTTATATCTTTCCTTCTGTAAAAGACATCTCTTCGAAAAGTAAATTTGAGAAATACATGAGTATATCTAAGAAAATCCACATTCTAAGTCTGCAGTATTCAACTAAGGCTATGTAAGTTAAAATGAAATTAAACAAATTATAAACTCAGGTTTCATTCAAACTATTCAGATTCTGAGTACTCTGTAACCACATGTGGCAAATGGCTACTGTTTATTACAGAGATTCCTACCATCTGTGAAAAGTTTATTACACAGCACCACTCTAAGACACCATTTTATACACTGTATTTCATAATTCTTTTAAAAAAGTGTTCCCACAAAAAGAGATTATACCATTTTCCAATAAGCTTCTAAAAAAGGTGGGATAAATATTATACAATAGGTTTATTTATCCCACAATTTGAAAAAAATTAGCAAGGCATTTTGAATTTCCTTCAAATTCTCCAAATGCATTTGTCTGAGTGAAATATTACCCTTGTTTTCAGTCACATATACATATTTATTTGCATAGATTTATTCCATTAAGCTGGTTGCTTTTGGGAGGAAGGAAAAATAAATAAAAGAAAAAAAGAAATAAAAAAAGAAAAAACAAAATAGTCAGAAGGAATGAAGGCATAAAGTTAAACAAGAGTAAAGACTTAAATAAGTCAATAGCAGTGTCCCATACAATGAGGTTCACTAACTCAACCTCCACATCTAAAATTAAAATACAACATAAAAACAGAAGTATTTCCCCAGAAATATGAGAATATTTTATAAACACAACATTTATTATGCTACCCAATGTATCAACATCCTTCTATAGTTACCAATATTTACTGCCAACAGTTATTTGTTACCCAGGTGAATGCATTTGCTTATTTCCATGAACAATACTTTTACAAATACTGGTCTTTATGTAAATTACAAAGACCCAAAGAAAAAAAGACTAAATGAAAATATACCATCTCAACCTCCTCCAAATTTATTTATTATTCCACTTATTACACCCAAATATCAAATATTTTCAAAATATAAAATATGTCTTATTTTATTACATTATTTACTTGCTGCTTAAAATTTAATACATGTATAAAATATAAGCAGTAATATTTTTATTTAAATGTTAGTAACAAATTGAGCATGTAGATACTGAAGTATATCACAAAAGTAAACTGAATTTTCTAATCTCTGATCATTTGGAGACTCTTAGCCTTTGAAAAATGAAATATATATTAGATTTACTATAATCACACAGGATGCAAATATGAGGCATTAAAGTGTCAGTTACCAAACCTGCTGTGAATATGATTAAACATTAGAAGTACAAAGTTTGAACATAAAACAGTTTTCACGTCAGTGATTTTCAATTTGCATGGAGAAAAAGATGGGTCTTGCTACTTCATTCTAGGAAACTTGTATTGCAATTATTTATTACATTTTTTTCTATAAAGTGCTAGTTATTTACTCAATACAAAATCTTTCAACATTAGAAACAAGATTTCCACATTCTGGATGTGAGTATATGCATCCTGGATATTGACACTCCATCCTAATACTTAAAAAAGTTAAACAAACTGAAAAATCAACAACTCTTCTTAAATCTATAAGAGAAATGAGGTCACAGGGCAAATTATTCCCCCAACATTGAAGAAACAGGCAGATACAAAGAATCACAACCTACCAGAGGAGAAACCCAAGAGCAGAAACCGCTGCAGGAGTCAGTACTGGCACAGGCAAACCTGAGCTGTTATTGATGAATTGCCAGAAGCTAAGTTGTGGACAAGCCTGAGAGTTATTCCAGGGAACCCAGTCATCGGGAAGCAGTTCCCACAGTTCCGTGAATATTACCTCCAGGAGTTTGACCAGGGCCTCACAGTAAATTCCCCTGAAAAAAAATCTCCTCATGCTTCTGTCACGGAGAAAGAAAAATGAGCCATTTTGAAATACACCAGAGCATTTTCTTCTTATCAAGGCCTACTCTCAGGAGTAACTATTTAAGGGAGCCTAACCTGCTGAAGTTTTATCAGAGCCTAAGTGACCTGGGGAAAAAAAAATAAATAAAAAAGATATCTCCAGCCTCTCTAGCTTTCCATGTGGAAGAAGGAAAATACCTAACTCTAGCTCATTCTATCATCCACTTCCACCTAAGGGGGCAGATGAAAACTGAGAAGCATATGTGAAGTTCATAGTCCACAGGCATAGTTCCACTAAAAGACTGAGACCAAATCATAGGACTAAAGAATGCTTTTCATCTAGATCACCTGACAACCACATTACTGAAGACCTATGTAAAGCAATTCCTTTTATTCAGTACATCACGTACAGCTGTCAAGAAAAATGACAAGGCACACCAAAAGGCAAAAAAACACAGCTTGAAGACACAGTGTAAGCATCAGAACTAGGCATGGCAGGATGTCAGAATTATAAGACTGGTAATTTAAAGCAACTATGATTAATATGCTGAAGGATATAATGATAATAAGTACATATCATGCAAGAAAAGATGAGCAGTTTGTGCAAAGAAATGAAAATCTTAGCAAAGAACCAAATACAAATAAATTAATAAAAAAGAAAGAACCAAGAAATAAAAATGTTAGAGATGACAAGCATGGTCCCCAAAATGAAAAATACCTTTAGTAGACTGGACACAGCTGAGGAAAAATCTCTTCGTTCGAGGATAACACAATAGAAGCTTCCAAAATAGAAAAGAAAAAAGTACAACAATTAAAAAAGAGATAATAAAACATCCAAGACTGAGTGACAAATACTAAATAAACAATAAAGGTATAAGATATATCTAATGGAAATATGAGAAAAAGAGAAAGAAACACAAGAAGTATTTAAAACAATAATGACAGAATTTTTCCAGATTCATGTCAAACCATCAAACCACAGATTCAGGAAGCTTAGAGAACAGCAGAGAACCAGGTTAAATGCCAAAGAATTCACAACTAGTTATTTTATTCAAACTACAGCAAAACAAATATAAGAATTACATTCAACTTCTCAGAAACTATGCAAAGAGGAGGAGTGGAGTAAAATAAAGTTTTGAGAAAAAAAACAAAACTAAACTAAACCTAGAATTTAGTACCCCACAAAAGCATCTTTTAAAAGTGAAAGAGAAATAAAAGCTTTTTTATACAAATACAAATTGAAAAAACGTGCTGTCAGTAGACCTGCCTTGCAAGAAATGTAAAAAGAAATTCCTTAGTGAGAAGTAAAATAATACAGGTCAGAAACTTGGCTATACATAAAGAAAGGAAAAGGATCAAAGAAAGAATAAATGAAGCCAAACTGAAACTTTTATTTTTCTTATTTTCAATTGACTTAACAGATAAAATTTGTTCAAATAACCACAATGTATTCATTTATGTATGCTTATGAACATATCAAATATATATGTGTGTATATATATAATATGTATGCTTACATATACATGAAAAAATGACAGCAATGATAAAAGGGGCATAAGGGATAAATTGTTATTATCTTTTCATTATAAGGTAATTACACTACCTATGAAACAGTATATTCTAAAGTGAAAGTGAAATTGTGTTAGTTGTAAATTATCAAACTTTAGAGCAACCACTAAAGAAAGAGTTTTAAAAAATATATAAGTGATATGCTAGAGGAGAGAAAATAGAATTATTTAAAATGCTTATTTAAAATCAAACAAGGCAGAAAAGAATAGAAGACAAAACAGAAGCAAAGAAAAGGACAAAAAATTGAAAACAGAAATAAATATGCTACATACAAATCCAACTGTATTAATAATCACTTTGAATACCAATGGCCTAAGTGCACCAATTTAAAGATATGGATTATCAGAGCATTAAAAAACAAGACAGCTATATATTGTCTACAAGAAACTCACTTTAAATATAAAGACAGATATAGAATAAAAGCAAACATAAAGATATGCTGATACTAGGAAGAAATGAAAAAATATGGAGGAAATTCAAAGGCTTATTACTAAGTGAAAGGAGACAATTAAAAAAATATTACATACTGTAGAGTTCTAATTATACTTCATTGTGGAAAAGGCAAAACTGTAGGATCAGTAAAAAAAGAAATAGTGTTTGTCAGTAGTTAGGTGGGCAGGAAGAATGAAGAGGCACACGACAGGAGTTTTAGGGCATGAAACTACTCCATATGATACTGTAATAATGGATACATGTCATTTATCTAAACCCATGCAATATACAACACCAAGATTGAACCGTATTGTGAGCTATAGACATTGAATAATAATGATGTGTCAATGTTGGCTCATCAGTTATGACAAATGTAACACTCTGGTGGAGGGTGTTGATAATGGGAGAAGCTATGCATGTCTGGAGGTACAGATCTTCTGTACCTTCCTCTCAATTTTACTGCAAATCAAAAACTACTCTAAAAAAAAAAAATCTTTTTAAAAAATTAGAAACAGGCCGGGCGCGGTGGCTCACGCCTGTAATCCCAGCACTTTGGGAAGCCAAGGCGGACGGATCACGAGGTCAGGAGATCGAGACCATCCTGGCTAACACGGTTAAATCCCGTCTCTACTAAAAATACAAAAAATTAACCGGGCGTGGTGGTGGGTGCCTGCAGTCCCAGCTACTCCGGAGGCTGAGGCAGGAGAATGGCGTGAACCCAGGAGGCTGAGCTTGCAGTGAGCCGAGATCGCGGCACTGCACTCCAGCCTGGGCGACAGAGCGAGACTCCGTCCCCCCCTCAAAAAAAAAAAAAAAAAAAAAATTAGAAACAAAATATTAACCAATTCTTTGGTATCATTTGAGACACTTAACCTCTTTCTTTAGCATTATCATAAAATAAGGTTGTTACAATAAACTACCCCAAAGGATGCTCGGCTTTTTTATGTTCCTACGTTTATCTCTTAACTATAGTGGTATTAAAAACTCCTTTGTTAGATAAAAATAATCATCAGTATTGATTTATTTACATAGGAATTCACTTTGAGAAATGAATATTTACAAATTGTGATAATTATTATGAAAGGTGTAAAAAATCTGCCAGAGGACTTTGGTGGAATTCAGAAAAGAAAAACTTTATTTAATAAAGCAATTAATTGTGAGGACAAACAGTACCACTCGGGAAAAGCACAGTCATTTTATTTTATTCTATTTCTTATGTCAAAAATTTTCTCCTTGAAATTATTATAGCTTTTCCAACCGTTTTTGGTTGTACTTGATGTTAACTTATGTTTCTTTGTTAAACTTTGTTGCTATTTTAGTACCTGATTTTCCAAGTGATTTACTTACTATAATCCTAGGAACCTATATAAAATCAGTAATTAATTATATTGAATTTCATTTGAATCAGAAAACCACTATAACTTAGACACATATGTAATTTATTTTTTGACAATATGGTTATAAGATGACAATTATCTGCAAATTGGTGGAAATGTATCTGACCAATAAGTGAGTATGGTAAGGTTTATGCATTGAAACTTTCCGCAAATATGCTCTAAGTTGTATTATGAGTACAGATTTAAAGATTTAAGCACCCATTTCCATTTTTCTATATACAATTTTAATTACTGTCTTAGTTTAAATTTATTCATTCACTTTAAAATGTACAGTTCAGGCTGGCAGCAGTGACTCATGCCTGTAGCCCCACCACTTTGAGAGGCTGAGATGGGAGGATGGCTTGAGACCAGGAGTTCAAGATCAACCTGGCTGACATTTTGATACTCTGTTTCTACAAAAAAAGAAAAAAGAAAAAAAGAAAAAGAAATTACAAAACGTTAGCTGCATGCCAGGTGCAGCGGCATACTACGGTAGTCCCAGCTACTTGGGAGGCTGAGGTTGGAGGATGACTTGAGCCCAGGAGTTCAAGACTTCAGTGAGCAAAGATCAAACCACTGTACTCCAGCATGGGTGACAGAGCAAGACCTTGTTTCTAAATATGTGTATGGGTATATAAATTGTTTTAACACATAAAATAAATTTTATGAAATAATATAATGTAGTGGTTTATCATTATGAACCACTTACACTCTTTGGATACCATGAACCCATAAATATTGTTTTATTAGTTTATACACACATTTAGAGTTTCTACTTGGTTTATTTATTTGGAGAATTAGGAGGCAGATACTAAAATGCAAAGGAAAATTCATGACATCTGAAAATGGGATAATAAAATATGGATGAAATTGGTCACTGGATTTAAATATTAACTTTAATTTTGATATATTATCCAAAGTGAAGTTTGATTTATAATTTGAAAATTCCTAACTATTTGGAGGCATTTTGTTTTTATAATAAATGCTTATTATTAATATATTAATATAACTGGGTACACAAAATACACTGAGTACAATTTAGTACACAAAATACAAATTGAGTATTTGAGTTTTACTAACGGGTAGGAGTCAACACAGACTGTAATAAAACGAGGCAAAAGAGAAGACAAGCATATTTTACGAGTATGTTTGGAATCTTCATTAGTTTGTCATTCAATCAAATATACCTAATAGTTGTTCAATTTTCAAATGTTTATCAATAAAAAAACATTATCTTCACATATGACTTTTTGACAGCCTTAAACTGTATGAATATGAAAATAAGATACACAGAAAAAATATTATTTTATATCATACCATTAAAACATATAATATTTAAATAGATAAATGTTTCCATTGAATACTGAATATATGAAGGGACAAAAAATGATTTACTGAAACAACAGCAGTAGAAATGACTGAGTAAAAAAAACGAAACTTTTTATAGCAAAAATGTAATAGCTTATAAAGTTCAAAGGTATGAGTGTTTAATTGTAGCTAAAATATAAGCATTACTATAATGCTTACTTTATGCTTAATCTCTCTGATTCTTAGATTTCTCATTTACAAAATGGAGATAGAAAAGCAGCTGTTTGGTGGTAGAGAAAACATTTTAAAAAACCAAAGACAAAACCAAACAGAAAAAAAAACTTTGTTTCTATTTTGTTTTGTTGATTTGTTGTGTATATAGCAATCTCCATTAATCATAATGGGCCAGCGTATGTTATGAAGCAAGGTTATCAAAGATTTGAATTTTTTTATAATATTGCCAGTGTAATTTTTAAACTATGAAGCTAGAACTGGCTTCTAATGTTCTAATTCAATTTACAAAGAAATGAAATTAGATCCCAGTTTAACTAATTATTTTTTATGTGAAGACTATATATAATTTTATTTCTAGGTTGCGTGCACTCTCATATAGTTTCAAGTATTTGTTTTATACATTTTTTGCTTCTGACTTATTTTATACTTTTTACACTAAATTTATGTTAGACATTCTTTTCACTGATGCTTACTAAGTCATTCAGAAAAGTGTCAATGAGAAAAGTATACTTAAATTTTAAAGCAGAGCATTTTGAGTATGCTACAGAATCATTATTATAAATAGTATGCTGCTATTCCGGACGCTACCAAGAATAATAAAATTCATTTTTTCTTTGCTGGTACAATGCTTTTAATTTAAATACTTTATTATTCCAAACAATAATTGAGATTACTTACAAAAACCTAACTATGGGTTATATAAAATAAATAACAGGAGAAATAATGGTAAAGTGATCATTAAAAGTGATGCAATAATAGCCTGATTTGTTCACCAAATTTCTCTATGTGTTTTACTCACTCTACAGTTATGAATTCAAGTTTTAAAATGTTGCTGAAAATTTATTCTATAAACTGGAAGATTAATGGTTTTTCTCACAAAAGTTTCCAGCAAAAATAGGAAATTATTTTCTTTTGCTTTTTTGTGTGTGTGTCAAATACCTATGTCTATAATTTTCTATGTAAATATTATGATACTATTTAAATTCTGTTACCATTATCTCTTGTTTTCTCATCACAATTTTAGAGGTAAGTCATATGTGTGTAAATATTTTTTCTACCATTTTTTACTTTGTTTCAAAATTGCTATACACTTTTAAAATTATTTTCTAAGTTGAGCTTTAACGTTATCTTTCCACTGCTGCTCATTTTAATTTTTCTTGACTGTTAAAATGTAATTCAACCAACATAAGAGTAAACACACTTAAGCAAAGAAATGTTAATTAATTTTAATTGACTACTAATTTATTTTTAGGTTCAAAATAGAGTTAATGTATATACTTCTTTTATATTTTCCAAACATATTGTTCAGTTCTATAAATCTGAATCACACTAATTTCCAAGACCATCTTTATTCCAAAATGTGATAGATTTCTGGCCAATGAGATACTGTATTTTTGCTACTATAAACTAGTAAATAGTAAGTTTACTGAATTATACACCATTTATGGGGCTTCCTTAACTTGTAAGACAAATAAAATAAATTAATTAATTAATCAATTAAATGTTTTCTTAGTTAGCAGAGTAATCCTCTGGAGCTATTCTGCATTAATTACCATAGATTTGGAAGATCACAAACGAAGGCCTATGAGGATTGTTTTTCATTCTTATGTAAAATACTACGTTTAGTATGAACAGAGAAATCTGAGATGAAGTGAGAATTATAGAAAAGATTTGTGATTGCATTTTTTCTTTTTAATTTCTATTGAACCACTCAAGATAATAAATTATATAGAGTTGAGATTTACTGTATTGTCATGCTTATGCATCACATTAAATCCACGTATAGACTTTATTTTAGTTTCTTACGATAGCCACCAATGTGGTGATCAGGATTGTGTAGACTTCATCTAACTTCAAGATGATGAAACTGACATTTTCTCAATTCAGATCTAAATCATCTTTTCATTTTTCTCCCTGGGGTTTCTCTTTTGATATCATCTTCAATCTGGAGGTATAGGGCAATAAACGCCTCATAAGTCAGTAGGAGCTTATGGATAAATATCTCTTTTTCTTCCAGATGGACAAAACTGAAATCATTTTTATACGTATACTAAGATGGTCTCAAATGATTAAAGAATCTGCTGCACATATTAGTGACTAACTCCCACAATATCCCAGAATTGGCTCTCCATTTTTTTCTGTTTAATTCACACTGTTGCACATTCTAATCCTTGGGATTAAACTTCTCATTAGGTATCTTGTACATAAATCTGCATCTCAACCTATGGTATCTGGCAGAATTTATGCTGATAACTATACTTTCTAAAATTCAAATATGACATAATGGTTACAAGATGTTTTAATTAATTGTAACATATTTGCTGAAATAGGCTCAAAATTAAATTATTTCCCAATTAAGCTTAAAAAAATCAATTACACTCTCTTAGAAAATTCAAGTTCATTAGTTATCACTTTTTTGTTAGATAAATACATTTATCAAATTTAAATAAATCAGAATATATGATTTTATCTGCTTTAAGTATCTATTATAACTTATTGATTATTTTAATAAAAAATTTCAAAAAGCAGGACCAATGTAAAAGAAATTAAGAGGATATTTGCACCAACAAAAACTCATGCAAAGTAGCAACTCTATGTAAAAAAATTGTTTATTTAAATTCATGAAAACAAAAGCTTCTAAAGTTTGCATAGGACTGAGGCATCTCCTTTTAGGTTTCAGCTGATATGATGTCATATATGAAGCCTATCCATACATGTTCAGGCATACTTATATTATCCAATAATAACTTTTCAATTTGCCTTGTTTATACCTGCAATATGGCAACTGTCATTACCTTGCTTGGCTATTGGCTCCTTTTCATTATTAAATGTGTGCCATTTATTAAATCACTTGAAAAGTTTTATAAATAGTAGATTATTGCATATTTGGGAACACAAAGAAACTTCATGTAATATTTTAACTGCTTTCCGTCATGTAATTTTCATTTTTATTCTAAATCAGTTCCAGCAGCAGTTAAGCCTGTTTCATGATCTTCTACCTTGATCTCAATGTTCCCATCTGTCCCGCCTAACTTTATTTTCCCCATTATTAATGAATAGTAGAAAGGGTAAACTTTTTCAAAATTGAATTCCTCCAGGCTGGCCTCCCAGAGTAACATTGGAATCTTTAAAAGATCTATGATAAGAGTCTCAGACTACTGTCAACGCTCAATGCAAGCTGAGATGGCAAATTGAGATAGTGAGTTCTGGGATGCTCAAACTGTAAGCTTTTTAGAAAGCTTTTTTTGCAAGACGGGGAGAGGCTGATGTTTCTCCAGACATACAACTTAAACAACCCATAATTCAACGACAGTAATCCCTTTCCAGAAATCTGGTATGTGCCACGACCACATGTTTGTAATCTTGCTGAGAATTTACCAAACAAGTAGAGAACTGCCTACCTACCACTCTTCTTTGAGTTTTCTCTCAATAAACTTGGTTTCAGAAGACTGTATAAAGAGGCTGTCCTTTCTCCACTGTGCATTTTTAGCACCCTTGTCAGAAGGCAGTTGACCATCTATGTAAGGGTTTATTTCAGGCCTCTCTATTCTGTCTCATTGGTCTATGTGTCTATTTTTACATCAGAACTGTGCTCTTTTGATTCCTATACCTTTGTAATGTAGTTTGAAGTTAGTTAATGTGATGCTTCCAGCTTTCTTTCTTTCTTTTTTTTTTTCCTCAAAATGGCTTTGGCTATACTGGGTCTTTTGTGGTTCCCTATAAATTTTAGAATTGATTTTTCTATTTCTATAAAAAATTGAGATTTGGATTTCATTGAATCTGTAGGTTGCTTTGGGTAGTATAGACAGCTTAACAACATTAATTCTTCCAATCCTTGAACATCAGTTCAGTTTTCTTTCCATTTATTGTTGTCTCTTTTAATTTTTTTTCATCAGTGGTTTATAGTCTCCATGTGCAAGTGTTTTACCTCACTGCTTAAAGTATTCCTAAGCATTTTCATTATTTTAATGTCGTTAAAAATTGGATTTTTTCTTTATTTCCACTTAAGTATTGGGGAAACTGAATATCCATATGCAAAAAAATAAAACTGGACCCTTATCTTATACCATACACAGAAATCAATTCAAAATGTATTAAAGATTTAAACATAAGACGTAAGTTCTGGCACAATAAACCTCCTAGAAGAAAACATAGCGGGAAAACTTCATGGTATTGGGCTTGGCAATGGTTTTTTGGGTATGCTACTAAATGAATAAGCAACAAAAGCAAATTTAGAGAACTAAAACCATATCAAACTAGAAAGCTTATGTACAACAAAGGAGATAATTAACAGGGTAAAAATGCAACTTACTGGATGACAGAAAATAATTTGCCTTGGATTGTTTAACAGATGTCTAAATGAATGTTTCTATTTCTCTACTTCCCAGTCACTTTCCAATCTTCATCAATTCAACATCTCTTAAGATTCTAATAAAATGGCCCTCCTGAGTGTACTAACAAATATTCATGTGAATATACAATTCTATATAGAATTAAATGTAGGATAAACAATTCTAATGGACATTTCCCAGTTCTCATCAGTCTTAACTTCTTAGTAGCATGCAATTTTATGAACCATTTTTTTTGTCTCTATAGGATCTGTGACTCTGTATAATCTTATTTTGCTTTCCCTCTTGTTTCTTGAAGACAAAATAGGATTATATGGAGTCACAGGCCGTACAGAAACAAAATTCTAAGAATAATTTTGGATTCATAACTTTCTGCTTTCTTGTTTTATCAGTTAGGTCCAATAAGGAAAGAGGAACCAAACTGTAATTTGAATGAGGAAAGCTTAATATAATATTCACTCTGAGATGTTTTGGATTTTGCTAGGCCCTGGTTATTATCTCTTTTATAAATCTGAACACAGAGAAATGCATCTTCACCGAAAGAAGATCAATGATGCAAGAGTGATGCTAAATGAAAACTGGATGTTATCATCAGAATTGATGAGAATATAGGTAGTAAAAAACATGATGGTGAATAGAAGAGCTTCATCAAAATGGTGGGTGTACTTTATGAAGTGTTGTCCCATTATATTTATGTTGGAATATAGTTTGTATTATTTGACTTGCCTCAATTTTGTAAGTGCATACATCTATATATTTTGTGTAGGTACATGTATACATACATGTGTGTTTATATATATATATATATATAAAATTAACAGTAGTGCTTATAACACTCAAAACAATACGTTATTATTCAATTTTCAGCTTTTTGCCTCTGTCAATTTTCAATGTTTGTATAAAAAAACTTCAAGTCTTACATAATAGGCAGAAAATAATGACTTCCACAATTGTTAAGGATATATTAAAGCATAAGGATCATTACATCAATGCATGTTAAAACAATTTTCTAATGCCTCTGTGTGCTGTGCATTGTCTTCATAAAGCATGAGGTGCATCTAAATCACATATTACCTTTTGGGTCAATGCAGTGGCTGATGCCTGTAATCCCAGCTGAGGCAGGTGGATCACTCCAGCTCAGAAGGTTGAGAAGAGCCTGGGCAACATGGGGAAACTCCTTCTCTACCAGAAAACCATTAGCCAGGCATGGTGGTGCATGCCTGGCATTCCAGCTACTTGGTAGGCTGAAGCAGGAGGATCACCTGATCCCCAGGAAGTTGAGGCTGCAGTGAATTGTGATGATGCCACTGTGCTCCAGCATAGGAAACAAAGTGAGACCCTATCTCAGTAAATAAATAAACAAATAAATAAAACCACCTTTTCACTTTCATAAAATAGAAGTTCTCAACACCAGTAACATTTTATAGATGAAATACTTGAAGTAACACTTGTGATACTGGTAAAATTATTTATTTATTTATTTTCAAGAGAATTAAATCATTTATTGATTGCACATGATAATGGATGATACACAAGATTCATTCCCATCTATTATTTTGTCTGGTACCATTATTTGATTTAGATATATTGCATAGGATTTGCCAACAATGATTTTTATAACCAATAATTCCATGATTTTGCTTGAGTAATCCCTTTTAATGGCAAACTTCAGGTCACAACAGTAACTATCAGTTCAACCACACCAAGGTTTCTAAAGACAATGGCTTCTCCACCCAAGCTACTGGTATATAAATTTCAAATAGAACCTGGCATCACCCTAAAGGAATTCAAACTTCACATTCTTGGGGAAATTTAGCAAGATGGCTTCAGAGTAGACTAACTTTACACAGCATTTTATATTTTTTAAAGTCATTTATTCAGGATCATAATCAGATTATTACACTTAGCAATCAACAGCATGGGTGCAAACAAACAAACAAACAAACAAACAAACCTACAGTAGAACCCTTTGTTGGAATGTTTTACATTTTCCACAGAACAGAAGCTAAAATAACCTGTTATACAATTAGTCACAAATACAGTCCTTGAGTTTTTTGCCTAAAACTGTCTTCTTTGGACCTGCCACCACTGTGCTTGGCTGAGTTTACAAACCTTTTGTAACCTGCAGCTTCCCTGTCACTTCTCTGGCTCTCCTCTTCTGCTGAGCTTTGTTTTCTAATTAAAATCTTCTTCCACAGCCATAGCTACTGCCACTAATGAAACCACCAGAGCCACCTTGGTTTTGTGGTTTGGCAACGTATTAGTCTCCACCACCATAGGGGCCAGAGCTTCTGCCTCCAAAGTTTCCTCCTTCCATGGGTCCAAAATTTGAAGACTGATTGTTGTAATTGGCAAAATCATTGTAGCTTCCACCATGTCCAAAATTGCTCCCATTATTACCAAATCCATTATAGCCATCCTCACTGATGCCATATCCACCACACCACAGTTGCCACCAAAGCCACCACTACCGCTGAAGTTTCCTCCATGAACAAAGTTGTCATTCCCACTGAAACCACCTTCACAACCACCAAAGTTTCCAGAAGCACTTCAACCTCTTTGGCTGGATGAGGTACTAGCCACCTCTTGCTTTGATGGGGCTTTCTTAACTTCACAGTTGTGGCCATTCTCAGTATAGTATTTCTGAACGACAGTCTTATCCATGGGGTCATGGTCATCAAAATTTACAAAGGCAAAGCTTATTTCCCTGCCATGGCCTTGGTCAGTCATGATTTCAATCACTTCAAAGTAATCTCTTAGGTGATGTTTTTCAGTGTCTTCTTTAATGCCACCAACAAATATTTTTGTCACATTTCAGTGGGCACCTGGTTTTGAGAATCTTCTCTTGAGACAGCTCCTTTTGGTTCCACAACTCTTCTATCCACCTTGTGTGACCTTGCATTCCTGGAGGCATCCACCTGATCCACAGTGGCATTTGTGACAAACCCAAAGCCTCTGGAGTGCTTGGTGTTTGGTTCTCTCATTATCACACAGTCTGTGAGCTTTCCCCATTGCTCAAAATGACTCCTCTGACTCTCATCAGTTGTTTCAAAGCTCAATCCTCCAATGAAGAGCTTTCTCAGCTGTTCAGGCTCTTTATGAAACTCTGACTTAGGCATGACTGCAGGGAGAAGAGAGCCTTTAACAACGCTTCCTGGGCACCTTCCACGGGCAGAAAGTGTGATTTTGTAAAATTATTAAACTTCGTAAAAATGTAAAGTATTTTAAGCCAACTAAAAACATAATTTTGCTATTAGTATAATTTTACCATCTGTCAGAATATTCTATCCCTTTGTATAAAAACACTTTTCTATGACCCACTTAATTTTAAATATTTTGCTTAATATATAAATCAATTTCTGCACATCAAAAACTTTATTAATTTTTACTTTTACCAATTTCTTTTACTTATTTGGATAGTAAAATCCAATTTAACTTTGAGTCCCTGGGGAATATAAAACAAATTTGTTTTATGTTAATTGATGTTTAAATGAAAATGTGTAAGAAATCTGTAACTGAACTTTTAATTTAAAACGAAGTTTAGTTTTTTAAAGTTGCCATCAATCCATTTTATTTAGACTTTCTATTTGGTTCTATAAGGGATCATAACACATTTTTTTGTATTGTCAATAGTTCTGAAACATACACATATTAAAAATTCATTTAACATTTTAAGCAGTTCAAGTATTGCAAAACTGTTACATATAATGCTATGCACACACACGAATACACACATGCACAATACATACATACGTGCATGTACAATTTTTTTTGAGGAAGACACTCACTCATGATTCATCCCATTTGCTTGCTTTGAATATCAGTGTATTAAAATGTATTTTATCTCTCATACAGTGTGATAATCGTGAATGTTGAAGTAGTTCTTTTATTATTATGCTTCAATTAAATAGTGCCAACAATGCATTATTTTGGAAAGTAAACAGAGTTTTTGTGCAATATATTTAATTTCTACATAAAAAACAAACTGAAACATTGTTACTGTCTTAGTTGGAGATTAAATCCCAAGTCTACAGGCTCACTTTTCTTTCCTGTGAGCCAGCCTATCATCCTCTGCTCATGTGGGCTAGGTGTTTTTATAGAAACATACACATGAGACAGCGCACACATTGAGTGTCAAGAGACAGCCTCTTATTCTTTGACATAAAATACATTTTTAGCAACAATCACCATGATAATAATAAACACCATGATATTTTTATTATGATAAAAAATAAACACCATTATAAAAACTAAGTGGTAAGGCCATTTGAAACATAGCAAGACATTCACAAGATAGAAATGAAAGAGGTGAGGAAGAACAGAGATTATCAGTCAAAGCTCAAATAAAACAAAGAGTAAAGTGTCTTAAAGTGATAGAGAGATGTGCCTTATTACTTTAAAATAGAAAAAGTAAAGCAGTGAGATGAAAACTGAGTAGGTTAGAGGTGGGCTATTAATAAAGGGACTTGTAAAGCATAGTGAAGCTTGATAGTATCCAAGTAAATGGATTTGGGGCTCATATTGTTCTTAGTATGTGTCCAAGTTTGTTACTTATTAGATATGTGCACTTGGGCCAGGAACTAAACTTCTTTTCAAATATATGTTTTGGATGTATAAAACTGAAAAAAGAATTTTACCTTCTATGATTTTTCTAGTAGTAGGGAGATATGGCATATACATACATTAACAGAGTGCTAGAGAAAGTTTAATCCCTTGTGTCTAATATGTATTAATGTTATAAATATTATATTTTGACTTGTATCATTAGGAGTTATGCTGAGAACAACCTCCTCTACTTAAGTATCTATGCCATTATTGGGGAAGAAAAAGTCTTATTCTTCTCCAATAATTTGTATGGCCAATATTATGTTGATATATAGCTGCAAAGGACGTAGGATTCTTAATGTTTAATGATGCAGTCTTTGTAATACAATTAAGAAAGGAAGAAGGTAGTTGGAAGAAGTATTGAATAATCCCATCCATAGCACAATCTATAGCACAGGCAAAAAAGCTTTCTATAAACACAATGAGACACAATTTAAAGGTCCTAACATGATGAGTTTTTCGTCTACGGCTATAGGTTAGTGAAGTTACAGGTGCTAGGAGGCATTTACTTTTCTGTAACTTAGGAGAGAAGGTCACCAATCAGCAAAAGGTGAAGGGGATGTGAAGCATTTTAGAAAGACGTTTTGATAGAGTTTCCAAGGAGAAAGTGAGTTAGAAGTGACTAGGAAAACAACTACATCAAAGAGGTGTTGATGTTGAGTATCACAAAACAAACCACCCAAAAATATACATAAATTTTAGAGAACATATTACATCATATTTGAAAATGTAATAGCTTAGAGAAAAATTGTTGGTTAATGTATTCAATACATAATTATTGGTTCAATTTATGTTATGCATAGCTAAAAATGACTGAAGGGTTATTACCTATATCCTATCTATAGCCCACAAATTTAAGATCTGCTTCAGGGTAAAAAAAACTTAAAATATTATTGAAACTAACTTTATGTAACTTATAGTAAAGGAAATTATCAGAATACATTTGAAAGATAGTGTAGAATTTGGGATGGGATAAGCAAATTATCTTCATTGGATAATAATAAGCTCTCATTGAGACCAAATTTTCAAGACTTTAATTGAGAGCAAATCATGTTTTGTTTTTAAAGCAGTGTTAAATTAATGAATGTAAATTTCCAACATTCTCCAAAGAAACAGTTCATTTATGAAAAGTGAGCATTTCATCTAAAATTTTGCATCTGGTAAATATTATATCTAGGGAATATTTTAAATGATGAGAATTTCTAAAAGATTTGTAAAACAAAGTATAAGTAAATGCATATACTGTGAAAGGAAAAAAAATCTCGGAAGCTCACAATCACTAAGCCAAGGAAAAAGCCAAGTAGGGAACTATGACAGACAAACATGCCTCCCATTTTATTCCTAAATAAGATGGCTACAAAGATGAAAATCTGCATACCACCCTCACAATTTGCCCACAAGGAAATTCCTTGTGGAGAAAAGACAGACAGAACTCCAAGTCATCCTCTGAGACTGGCCTGAAACAAAAGCATATTTGATTGCTTCTTCTGCCCTATTGTTTATGTAAAAACGCAGATACACTGAGCCAGTGTTCAGTGGAAGACTGATGAGGGAGTCAAAAAAATGCATTCTTTTGTCTCTTATATACTTATGACCTGGAACCCCACCTTAAGTTGTCCTGCCCTACTGGACTGAACCAATGTACACCTTACACATATTGATTTATGTCTCGTATCTCTCTAAAATGTGTAACAGCAAGCTGTACCCTGACCACCTTGGGCTTCTGTCATCAGGACCTCCTGAGGTTGTGTCACAGGTGCATCCTTAACCTTGGCAAAATAAATGTTCTAGATCGACTGAGAGGTGTGTCAGATATTTGGGGTTCACAATTTGGCAACCAATGCAAGGGACTCTGAGTAGAGGTGGAGGCGGCTCTGACCTTTCATAAATATCTTATCGGTGCTTGGTACCAGCTTAAGCTTTCTTTATGGCTCTAACCAATGGGACAATTTGCTGAGGTCTGAGAGCTTCCCTCCCTCCAGAGAATCCCTGATCTCCCAAAATCTGGTTGAGATCCAAAGTTTATTTTAACGTACAACTCCTTTTCTGGAGGTTTACTTTCTTCCAATAAGGAAAGCAAGTTTTCCTGCTTCCGTAATGATGGAAGGCAGTAACTCCTTTCTGGAGTTTGAACTAGCTTCCAACACGGAAGGCAAGTTTGAATTTTCTTCTACTTCTACAATGGTAGAGAGCAGTCTTCAGCCTGAGACCCACACCAAAGTAAGTGGCTGAATTAGGGCTTTGGCTTCGCTAAAGTTGCGGTCAACAGTCAGCTGGTCTTAATTTCTCCTCAGTAATACTCAGTAATCATATTGTGGGGGAATTTTTGTTGTTTGTTCTGGTCTTTCATCAGATTTGACCAACTCCACGTGACTCGGTCAAATCTGAATCAGAATTCCAAATTATGGATAACAAGGCCTCTCTGAATTGGCTAAAATTCCTTGCAGCTGCAAAAGAGTAAACACAAAACAAAAGAAAACAAAACAAAACAAAACAAAACAAAGCCATGCACTTGGTTTCTGTTTTGCTTCCTGTCTTAAAATACAATTGTTCTTTCACTTACTTTTCTTTTCCCTTATTCCACCTTCTCCCTGCGCCATTTTTGGTTCCAAGAAAATCTAGAGAAGGCTTCTAATGACTTGAACTCTGTAAATAAAACAAAGGCACCACTCACCCTTTTTGGGGGTGTTCTGTTTTCTTTTTGGATTCTCAAGAGTTATGGGCAGATTCTTTTTAGGTCTAAAACTATTCTCTCCAGTATTTGTATTACCTGACCCCTTTGGCTTTGGGTGGTACCAGAGATTACCTTGTACTATAAGAGGATTTACCATGGTGTGTGTAACGGTGAATGAGAACTACAAAGTTAAAAATGGCTGAGGACAGTTTTCAGGAAGTGGTCTTGGCGGTTTTTTCTTTCTCCTTCTAGGAAGTTGTTGTTTAGGATTCTAATTCTAATTCAGAGGTACATTCTAAGAGTATTCTCCATTGCCTTGCCTCCTGAAATTAATTTCAATTGGTTTGTCTGCTCATTTGCATGAGGAACCGAACTGCCATTTTCATAAACAAATGAAAGACTGAGTTTTCTCAGCTCTGAAGAAAAAGGGCATTTTGCTCCTCCCAGCTGAAAGGCGCCCCTGGGTAACCAGGGGCCAAGTGGTAGTGTCTTGGGGGTTGACTTCCCCTGCCCCCCACAATGTGCAGTGCCCCTACAGAGAACTCCCAACAAAGTTAGTTTTAAAAGGCTCATCCAGGAAGTGCATATAGAAGATGACCACTCCACACTTTGAGCCCTCCTGGAGGTGCTAGACCAATGGAGAGAGAAACTGAGGCAAGTAAGAAGGCGGAAATGAATCAGTGGTGACACACTATGAAGTCCCACACACAATCAGCACACACAACTCACTCCACTAAAAGCCTTGACCACAGCTCAGTTCCTCTTTTTAAGGAAAAAAAATGTGGAAAACAAATCATCTATGAATAATGAAAGACAAGATGAATGACCCCTCTCAGGCTCCCTGTTTGGTTTTATAGTGCCCCTACTTGCAGGTGGTTGTGTAAATGGAAGGGCACGCCAGATTTTTCAGTACTCCAGGTGGTTATACATTAGGTATGTTCTTGTGCACATTTTAAATTGACAGGTAAATTGCATTAAGGAAAATTCAGAGCCTGAAGTTCGACCTGCACCTATAAAGTTCCTAAGTTCTCCATCACTCTGCTTCCTTTTCTGCCTAAGTCAGCTGTTACTTCTCTACTGAAATAAAAATCCACTATTTGGGCCAGGGGCGGTGGCTCAAGCCTGTAATCCCAGCACTTTGGGAGGCCAAGACGGGCGGATCACGAGGTCAGGAGATGGAGACCATCCTGGCTAACATGGTGAAACCCCGTCTCTACTAAAAAATACAAAGAACTAGTCAGGCGAGGTGGCGGGCGCCTGTAGTCTCAGCTACTCGGGAGGCTGAGGCAGGAGAATGGCATAAATCCGG
>NW_016816828.1:456498-458162 GCF_001698545.2 Rhinopithecus bieti
AAATCCACTATTTGGGCCAGGGGCGGGGGCTCAAGCCTGTAATCCCAGCACTTCGGGAGGCCAAGACGGGCGGATCACGAGGTCAGGAGATGGAGACCATCCTGGCGAACACGGTGAAACCCCGTCTCTACTAAAAAATACAAAGAACTAGTCAGGCGAGGTGGCGGGCGCCTGTAGTCTCAGCTACTCAGGAGGCTGAGGCAGGAGAATGGCATAAATCCGGGAGGCAGAGCTTGCAGTGAGCTGAGATCTGGCCACTGCACTCCAGCCTGGGCAACAGAATGAGACTCCGTCTCAAAAAAAAAAAAAAAAAAAAAAAAAAAAAAAAAAAAAAAAAAAAAAAAATCGCTGTTTGCATTCAATCATTAATTTTGCTATAGTTTTTGCAAGCCAGTGAGTTTGTATTAATATCTTATGACTAGGGTTCTGAAGTAAAAGCTATACGATCTTTGTTTGCATGAGTGTGTGTGTGTGTGTGTTTATGTATATGTACACATATTTTGTTACACGTTTTTGGCCACTAGGTACAAAATTTGACTTAAATTTAAAGAATACTCAAAAACTAAATAATAATCCCAAATGCTTTTCAAGTTCATGTGACTTAAGTAAAATCTTTAATAAGCAAGCTTTAAAATTATTTGTAAAGTAATATTACAAATGTGTTAAGAAATGTCAGTACACATTTTTGTTCGCATTTATTGATCAAGAGATGTCATATTTATTCTTGCCAAATACAAGGCGTCAGAATTTGACATAAGGGTCATTAAACTATAAACTCAGTCCAAAACAGAATGATCTTTGCTTGTATATTTTTTTATAAATAAGACATTAATAGTGATTTAGTGAAAACAGCCCAATCTTTAATTATTTAGTACAATAACCATATATTGACTCTGAGGTTTCTTATGTAAACATCTGAAATTCACAGACTATAAAATGGCTGACAGGCAAATAACTTTCAATGATGACTATCTCAGTTTTCATAAATAATTTAGGTAAGCGAGTAAAATAAAATAATTAGGAAAATGTGATGGGATAAATACTTGTAGAACAGTTTGTCATAATTTAGAACCTAAAGTTAAATAAAATAATAGATTTTTTTAAATGGGTATTTTCCAATTAAAATTATATATAGTAGAAAAGCAGTTTTCTAAAAAAAAAACTGTGTTGATGCTTAAAGGTGAATAATTTTGTCTAATTCAAAGCTCATTTAAAGGTTATGTATAAAACAAGGTAAAAGGCACAAGGAAATAAGAAAGATGTAAAGAAAATATGGAAATATGGGGCGTTTTGGTAAGAAAGCTTAAAGAAAATAATTTGCTATGAGAAAAACTTGTATGGTAAAATTTTACCCTAGAATAAATGATTGTCTAAGAATAAAATGATTGTCAAAGAAAGAAGGATAGTCAGGACAAACCATGTCCAAGCATGTCATATATGGTCTGTGAGAGACATAATAAGAATATTTATATTAAACAACAACAACAAACAACAACAACAACAACAAACAAACTTTTCTATGATCTTGTTGTCTACAATTAAAGGAAAATTATTTTTATAATGGTCTTTCTAGAGATTGAGTTTTGATATAAAAAACCCACTTATATGCTAAAAATAATGAGATTTTTTTTTACTTGGTTAATAAACATATTATTATTATTATA
>NW_016816829.1:0-628 GCF_001698545.2 Rhinopithecus bieti
ATATGATCATATTATATATCATTATCATAGGCTATATATGATATATATCTATATATAGACATATATAATTGATTTGCTTTAATGCAACCCCCAGAGCAAATGCCACAGAAAAGGCAAGTAGGCAAGGCAAAAAAAAACTTTATTTAGAAGCCAAATGTGAGGGAGGGGCGAGGTCCACCAGCCTCCGGCGGTGGGGGCCCACGAAGTCGCTCTGGCGTTCTCGGACGAGGTTCCTGGGTCCCGCGCACGAGGAGGGGCCGAGGAAGTTCGCTCCGGCGTTCTCGGACGAGGTTCCTGGGTCCCGCGCACGAGGAGGGGCCGAGGTTCCTGGGTCCCGCGTACAAGGAGGGGCCGAGGAAGTTCGCTCCGGCGTTCTCGGACGAGGTTCCTGGGTCCCGCGTACGAGGAGGGGCCGAGGAAGTTCGCTCCGGCATTCTCGGACGAGGTTCCTGGGTCCCGACGCACGAGGAGGGGCCGAGGAAGTTCGCTCTGGCGTTCTCGGGTGAGGTTCCTGGGTCCCGCGCACAAGGAGGGGCCGAGGAAGTTCGCTCCAGCATTCTCGGACGAGGTTCCTGGGTCCCACGCAGGAGGAGGGGCCGAGGAAGTTCGCTCCGCGCCCTGCCAGGAG
>NW_016816830.1:0-1789 GCF_001698545.2 Rhinopithecus bieti
TATATATATACACATACACACACACACACACACACACACACACACACACATAACATATATATATTGATTGATTGATTGATTTTATTTTTTTGGAGACAAAGTCTCGCTCTTGTCCCCCAGGCTGGAGTGCGATGGTGCGATCTCAGTTCACTGCAACCTCTGCCTCCCGGGTTCAAGCAATTCTCCTGCCCCAGACTCCCAAGTAGCTAGGATTACAGGCTCCTGCCACCATGCCCGGCTAATTTTTGTAGTTTTAGAAGAGACAGGGTTTCTCCATGTTGGTTGGGCTGGTCTCAAACTCCCGACCTCAGGTGATCCGCCCACTGCCTCAGCTTCCCAAAGTGCTGGAATTACAGGCGTGAGCCACCGCGCCCAGCCATATATATTTTTTAAGACACAGTCTCACTCTGTCACCCAGGCTGAGCGTAATGGCACAATCACAGCTTACCACAGCCTCAAGCTCCTGGGCCCAAGTGATCCTACCATCTCAGCCTCGTGAGTAGCTAAGGCTTCAGGCGCCTGCCACAACGCCTGGCTAATTTTTGTATGTTTTTAACACATGAGGGTCTCGGGATGTTGTTGAGGCTGGTGTCAAACTCCTGGGTTCAAGCAATCCTCCCACCTCAGCCTTCAAGTATACATATCTTTGGTGGGGCACGGTGGCTCACACATGTAATTCTAACACTTTGGGAGGCCAAGGCAGGCAGATCACCTGAGGTCAGGAGTTTAAGACCAGCCTGGCCAACATGGCAAAACCCCATCTCTGCTAAAAATACAAAAATTGGCCAGGCGTGGTGGCACTCGCCTGTAATCCCAGCTACTTGGGAGGCTGAGGCAGGAGAATTGCTTGAATCTGGGAGGCAGGGGAGGAAGTGGAGGCTGCAGTGAGCTGAGATGGCGCCACTGCACTCCAGCCTGGGTGACAGAGTGAGACTCCATCTTAAAAAAAACAAAAAAGTATACATATCTTCAAACCATATTAGATTACAAGCTCCTAGTAAGTATAGACATTCTTTGTCAAAGAATGCCAAAAACACAGAAACGTACTATGACACTTACTTTGAAACTTTCTGACATAGACCTAGACTAAGAGATACCTTTTACAGATAACACATGGATACATAGACAGGAACAACACACACTGGGGCCTATCAGAGTTGGGTGGGAACACGGAGAGGATCAGCAAAAATAACTAATGGTGACTATGCTTAATACATGGGCGATGAAACAATCTGTATAACAAATCCCTGCGACATGAGTTTCCCTATATAACGAACCTGCACATGTACCCTTGAACTTAAAAGTTAAAAGAGATACATTTTACATCATCATCTGGTAAATACATACATACACATCTATGTGCATGTCATGAAACAATACAAACTCCCAGCTATACTTTCTATTATATTCTATTTCTTTTTTTTTTTTTTCTTTGAGATGGAGTCTCGCTCTATCGCCCAGGCTGGAGTGCAGTGGCATGATCTCAGCTCACTGCAAGCTCCGCCTCCCGGGTTCACACCATTCTCCTGCCTCAGCCTCCCAAGTAGCTGGGACTACAGGCGCCCACGACCACACCCGGCCAACTTTTTGTATTTTTAGTAGAGATGGGGTTTCACCATGTTAGCCAGGATGGTCTCGATCTCCTGACCTCGTGATCCACCCGCCCCGGCCTCCCAAAGTGCTGGGATTACAGGCATAAGTCACCGCGCCTGGCCTCTATTTCATTTTCTACTACAACTCTTGACCCACTAAACTGATTTGACAATCCACTAACTTGTTAAACTTGGAG
>NW_016816830.1:5461-8145 GCF_001698545.2 Rhinopithecus bieti
TAAATAAATAAATAAATAAATAAATAAATAAAATTTTCAAAATTTAAAAAAAAAAGAAAGAAAGAAAAGGCCGGGCGCGCTGGCTCACGCCTGTAATCCCAGCCCTTTGGGAGGCTGAGACGGGCAGATCACTTGAGGTCAGGAGGTCAAGACCAGCCTGGCCAACACTGTGAAACTCTGTCGCTACTAAAAATACAAAAATTAGCCGGGTATGGTGGTGCACGCCTGTAATCCCAAGTACTGAAGAGGCTGAGGCAGAATCGCTTGAATCCGAGACATGGAGGTTGCAGTGAGCGGAGATCGTGCAATTGCACTCTGGCCTCTGGGCGACAGAGGGAGACTCTCGCTCAAAAAAAACAGAAGAATATATTTGGATATATTGAAATAACTCGAAAATGTGGGATTGAAATAATTTGATAATGTGGAATTGTAACATTGAAAAGGAGGCCTAGCATGACTAATTCCATTTTGCTCCTAAACTCCCCACTCCCACCCCTGGGTGATATCCAAGTTAACCGCTTTTGCTTATCTCTGCACATAGACCAAGCTAACTATGGGAGGAATTTATAGTTTAACTTTAAAGCAAGGATGATAACAGTCCCTTCCCAAAACTAACCCCCAAGGAGATAAGGAGGGTGTACACACAAGTAACAATGTTGAGAGTTTGAGAAAGTGTTGTGACCTGACCAGTAACAGAGAGGCTTCAGGCCTCGAGGAACCCTCGCTGGTGCCCAGATGTCTACAGTCATCAGTCACCCCTTGATTCCAACCCCCTCTTCTTCCCCCTGCCCTTAACACAAAAAGAGTCTGAAATGTGTATTAAGATGGTTCTTTAGGCTGGGCGTGGTGGCTCACACCTGTGATCCCAGCACTTTGGGAGGCCAAGATGGGTGGATCACCTGAGGTCAGGAGTTCAAGACCAGTCTGACCAACATGAAGAAACCCCTTCTCTACTAAAAATACAAAAATTAGCTGGGTGTGGAGGTGTACGCCTGTAGTCCCAGCTATTCAGGAGGCTGAGACAGGAGAATTACGTAAACCCGGGAGGTGGAGGTTGCAGTGAGCCGAGATCAAGACACTGCACTCAGCCTGGGCGACACAGCAGGACTCCGTCTCTCTTTTTTTTTTTTTTTTTTTTTTTTGAGACGGAGTCTCACTCTGTCACCAGTACTCTGTACAGTGTCTCAATTCCGGCTCACTGCAACCTCTGCCTCCCTGGTTTAAGTGATTCTCCTGTCCCAGCTTCCCAAGTAACTGGGATTACAGGCATCCGCCACCATGCCCAGCTAATTCTTTGTATTTTTAGTAGAGACAGGGTTTCACCATTTTGGCCAAGAAGGTCTTGAACTCCTGACCTCATGATCCAGCCACTCTGGCCTCCCAAAGTGCTGGGATTACAGTCGTGAGCCACCATGCCCAGCCAAAAAGATGGTTCTTTAATATATTATTCTGCAATTTTCCAGGTTTGCTAGCTCTCAGAAATAAAGTTATTATCCTTGCTCTAACTCCCTGACTCTTCACCCATTGGCTGTCATGCAGTGAGCAGAACAAGTTTGGACTTGGTTACAGGATGAAAGTGAGAGGTGAAGCCAGCTGGACTTCCTGGGTGAAGTGGGAACTTGGAGAACTTTTCTGTCTTACAAGAGGATTGTAAAATGCACCAATCAGTGCTCTGTAGCTAGGATTGGAAAATGCACCAGTCAGCACTCTGTAGCTAGCAAGGGGATTGTAAAGTGCCCCAATCAGCACTCAGTAAAAACGCACCAATCAGTGCTCTGTAGCTAGCAAAGGGATTGTAAAATGCACCAATCAGCGCTCTGTAAAATGCACCAATCAGCGCTCTGTAAAACTTAACTAATCAGCAGGAGTCTAAAAGCCAATCACGGGGAAGATTGAAAAAAGGACACTCTGATAGGACAGAAACGGAACATGGGAGGGGACAATAAGGGAATAAAAGCTGACCACCCCCCAACCTTGTGGCAGCGGCAACCTGCTCCATGCCTCTTGTGCTCTGTGGTATGCTAAAAGATTTGCTCTTTTGCTCTTCACAATAAATCTTGCTGCTGCTCACTCTTTGGGTCCGTGCCACCTTTAAGAGCTGTAACACTCACCGGGAAGGTCCTCAGCTTCATTCTTGGAAGTCAGAGAGACCACAAACCCACCGGAAGCAACCAACTCCGGACACAAAGGGAAAGAATCAAGGATGTTCAAATCCAACAAACCTTAAAGGTGTTAGAAAAAAAAAAAAAAAGATGTTTTCTGTGTTTTGGGCTTGATCAGCTGAGTGGTCCCATTTACAAATAGGATGAACACTAGCTGAGTTATACATTTCTTAGTAAATTTCTGTGCCTTGTTTCATCCTTTGCAAATTGTAGAAGGAATATTATGGGCTGGGTGTGGTGGCTCAGGCCTGTAATCCCAACACTTTAGGAGGCCAAGGCGGGAGGATCATGAGGTCAGGAGATCGAAACCATCCTGACTAACATGGTGAACTAGTACCCATCTCTAGTACTAGAAATACAAAAAATTAGCCAGTCATGGTGGCGGGCGCATGTAGTCCCAGCTACTCTGGAGGCTGAGGCAGGAGAATGGAGAGAACTCGGGAGGTGGAGCTTGCAGTGAGCCAAGATCGCACCACTGCACCACTGCACTCCAGCCTGGGTGACAGAACGAGACTCCATCTC
>NW_016816831.1:0-2778 GCF_001698545.2 Rhinopithecus bieti
CAAAGAAATTATAAATAACCCAAAGCTTTGAAATAAAGAAAACTTTTCTAAGATTTTAAAAGGCCTAAAATGTGAGCTTCCTCCCAACCAACCCCACCACTAAAATCTGTACTCTGTGCTGAGTGTTACGGACTTTTTGCATGTTCATCCTCCCTGTAGACAACTGAAGATTTATTCTCTCCGGAGGGTAGAAGAGAAGATCTATTGGGAGAACATGCCCCCAACATTTCAAATAGAAATGTTCTTTCTATTTTCTGTAAGTGACAGCTGGCTGAGAAATAAAGAGAGACAGTACAAAGAGAGGAATTTTACAGCTGGTCTACCAGGGGTGACATCACATATTGGTAGGACCATGATGCCCACTTGAGTCTCAGATCAGCAAGTTTTTATTAAGGGGTTTCAAAAGGGGAGGGGGTGTAAGAATGGAGAGTAGCTACAAAGATCACATGCTTCAAAGAGCAAAAAGCAGAACCACTGATAAGGGTGTAACAAAGATCATATGCTTCTGAGGGAACAGGGCAAAGGGCAAAAGTAGAACCACTGATAAGGGTCCAACAAATATCACAGCGCAAAGGGCAAAAGCAGAACCACTGATAAGGGTCTATGTTCAGCGGTGCGTGTATTGTCTTGATAAACATCTTAAACAACAGAAAACGAGTTCCAGAGCAGAGAACCGGTCTGACCACAAATTTACCAGGGCTGAGTTTTCCCAACCCTGGTAAGCCTGAGGGTTCTGCAGGAGACCAAGGCTTATCTCAGTCCTTATCTCAACTGCAGAAGACAGCCATTCCCAGAGTGACCATTCATAGACCTCACCCAAGGGACACATTCTTTTCCCAGGGTATTAATATTAATATTCTTTGCTAGGAAGAGGATTTAGTGATAAGTTTCCTACTTGCACGTCTGTTTATAGGCCCTCTGCAAGAAGAGAAATATGGCTTTTTTTGCCTGACCCCACAAGCAGTCAGACCTTATGGTTGTCTTCCCTTGTTTCATAAAAATCGCTATTATTCTGTTGTTTCTCAAGGTGCACTGATTTCATATTGTTCAACCACACACATTTTACAATCAATTTGTACAATTAACACAATTATCACAGTGATCCTGAGGTGACATACATCCTCAGCTTATGAAGATAACAGGATTAAGAGATTAAAGACAGACATAAGAAATTATAAAAGTATTATTTGAAAACTGATAAATGTCCATATTAAGATAAAATCTTCACAATTTATGTTCCTCTGCTGTAGCGCCAGCTGGTCCCTCTGTTTCAGGTCCCTGACTTCTGGTAACAAGGATCCTTGGCCCCAAGGGGGCAATCAGCATAGATGAGTGAAGACTTGCGTCCCACACTGAAATGAGAGGGATGAAGTGACAGCATATTTTTTTTTTTTTTTTTTTTGAGACAGAGTTTCGCTCTGCCACCCAGGCTGGAGTGCAGTGGCCAGATCTCAGCTCACTGCAAGCTCCGCCTCCCGAGTTCATGCCATTCTCCTGCCTCAGCCTCCCGAGTAGCTGGGACTACAGGTGCCCGCCACGTCGCCCGGCTAGTTTTTTGTATTTTAGTAGAGACAGGGTTTCACCATGTTAGCCAGGATGGTCTCGATCTCCTGACCTCGTGATCCGCCCGTCTCGGCCTCCCAAAGTGCTGGGATTACAGGCTTGAGCCACCGCGCCCGGCCAAGCATATGACCGGTCACTGGTTTTCAATACAAGCCATTCAATGGGGCAAAGGAAATAGTGTATTTACAATATTAAGAAGTTTTCTGGCGATCAGGACATTAGCAGATGCTAAGCTTGCTGTGGTCAGGAGATGAATTTGAGATGTCATAGATTTAGAAATTAAAACGAAACCAGAATGTTATTGGAAGAGAATGTAGCAGAATACATTTCTACCTTAAGAGATAACAGGAAAAAACAAAGCAAAGTAGAATTTCACCAAAGTTATCAACTTCTGCTCATCAAGAATCACCATGAGAAAGTGAGAAGGCGAGCCAGAGACTGGGAGAAGATAATTGCACTGTGTTTACCTGAAAAACAAAACAAAACGAAACAAAACAAAAAAACCTCAAATCTTGAATGTAGAGAGTACTTTTTAGAAATCAGTAATAAAAAGCCAACCCAATTGAATTAGGGAAATTGCTTCGATAGCCTCTCTTTGCAAAGAAGGATTGCTAAATGGTGAAAGGCATTAGTAAATTTGCTCAACAGCATTACTCATTAAAGGAAACACAAATTGAAGCCATGATGTGGTACCGTTTTACATCCACCAGAACAGGTGTATTTAAAAGACAATAAACACCACGTGCTGTCAAGGGTGTGCAGCCAGTGGAACTCTCCTTGCTGGTGAGAAACCATTCTGGAAGAAACCATTTGGCCATTTCTAATAAAGTAAACATTACATCTACCCTATGACCCAACAATTCCAGTACTTGGTATTCCTCAAGGGAAATGAACGCACGTGTCCACAAAAAGACTCACGCAAGAAGAATCTTCGTTCATCTTGTCCAGCAAGTGGAATGTGTTTCTTATCAGCAGGAGTAGAAGTCAGAACACTTCTGGTCACAGTCTTTTGGTATCAGAGTCACCAAGGAAAATACAATGTAATTAAGCACTTGACGGAAGAACAACGCATTATTCACACAGAGAGGAGACAGAGCGGGGTGTGGGCTCCGCTTCAGTCGTGAGCGTTGGTTCCCCATGGTCAGCAGGTCCCTCCATTTGGCCTGCACACACAGCCTCTTGAGAAGCAGAAGAAAGGGTCCTGCCCCTCCCCTC
>NW_016816831.1:6629-9661 GCF_001698545.2 Rhinopithecus bieti
CTGTTCTCCTTTCTAGACAAGGGTGAATTAGCATGCTAATAACTACCTCTGTGTTATTCCTTCCTTGATGGTGTTTGTTTTGTTTTGTTTTTCTGTAAAACTCATCTCACTGGAGACAAATCTCTGGGGCCATAGGATCCTGCACCTGACCATGCTTCTTATGCAGACCTGGATTCTTGGAGTTATTGGCTCCCTTTGCCTTGGTTCTTTTGTTGACTCTCTTCAGCAAAACTGAACTCTGACTTTTACACCCTAAATCTGGCTCTTGGACATACAGGTGCTTTTGCTTCCTGACACCTCCTCGACCCAGCCCAGCCTTTCCAACCTCTCCATCTGTGTCTGTGTGCCTGTGTCTGTCTGTCTCTCATACTCCAGGCTGTCCCTAGTATTACCCACTTTCTTCTCCTCCTCTTCAATGTTCAGGGTTTACCTTCCTCTCTACCTACAGAGTCCCACAGGCTGAGGGAGTGTCCCCTTACAGAGAGGGGAGCTCATTCCAGAAGGTGCCCTCTAGACTTGGAATAAACCTTACAAAGAACACCCAGGTTTGAAAAGCTTTTCTATCTTCCCATTACCCGAATTATTCAAAGGACTAAAAGTGGGAAGTCCAGTAGAATTCTTGATGTCTCTCAGAAACCTGCATTGGAACGCCTTCATTCACCGAGCATTGGGTGCTCACGAGGTGTGAAGCCTTGCTCTAGGTGAGTAGCTGCATGGTGAGCAAGTCCTGCCCCACCGAGCCCACATCTGGAGGCATCAAGAAGGGACCGGGCAGTGGGAACACAACCGGCTCGTGTCCTCCTCACGAGCGTTTCCCCATTCGGGCACAGGGAACACAAGCGGTGAGCACGACAAATAAAGCGTAGCAAAGGATGGGGAAGTGGGTGACTTCAGACCAGGAGGCTATGGTGGTCACGTGCAGTGGGGCCGCTTCTGATAGGGGAAGTGCAAAAGGAGGTGTGGGCCGGGGAGAATGTCGTGGATCTGGCATTTCTGCATCTTGCCCCAACTCTCGCAGCCTGGTGTCAACTCAGAAATGTGCCCAACCACACGACTTCTGGCCTCCGTGTCATCATGCCCTCAGGCATCTAGAACCTATGCAATGGCACAAAGAAGTGAGGATGCACACCCTGGGGATGGGGCATTTAATAATAGACAGGTGTCTGAGGCAGATGTCCTCAAATTTCCAGGTGCTACATGTCTCTTTGTGGAGCAATCAGGGCAGTCATCGGCAAAAAACTAAAGACTCATCCTGTTCCATCCAGAGGCGTAGTTAACCTTGTAACTGTTCTTTTCTGACCTTCATTCTTCCATGTCCAGATATATGGGGTCTTTGTTGCCCATCTACTTCAAATTAGATGATGAAAATCCTGCCTGAAGGCTTAAGGGTTTGTTAGAAAATGAATGTTGTTTACAAAAGCATTTTAGGCAAAAGCTCAGTTCTGGAGCTCCAGAACCTGCCTATCCCAAGCCCAATACATACCTCCTTTCTCTCCCTCCCTCCTCCTCACACCTGCCTTCGCTGATTCTTCAGGCTGCACATCTCTGAGAAGATGACAATCCCTAGCAGAAGAACAGGAGAACTTTGGACTCTTCTCTTCATGAAGCCGTAGACGCGAGCAGATAGCCTCATTCTGTGGCGGTGTGATTCTGAAGTCACTCAGGTTTTCTGTGCCTCCATTTCCACATCGTAAAATGGGCCCAATAGGAATGGGTTTCTGAATGGGTTGTTCCAAGTTTAAATAAGACACAGCAGTAAAACACTGAACCCCTGCCCTGATGCATAGTAAACACTCCAAGAGCATTAGCCATTATTACTATCATCATCATCGGTGGCCTCATGGTGGCTATTATCATTATCTACATCCATCTTTGAAATAATTGCATATTCTTTTAGGGTATGGAGGGATTGCAACATACAACGTTTCCTAAGTGGTGAACATTTATTGTTACAAATATTACTGCTGGGAACATATTTCTGCATGTTAATCATCACCTGTGTGTTTCTCTATCAAATCTTCCCACACAATTTGGGGATGTTGCAAAACGTGTTCCCTGACCGGGAATTGAACCCGGGCCGCGGCGGTGAAAGCGCCGAATCCTAGCCACTAGACCACCAGGGAAGAAGACGGATGCATCAATCTCCATGTCAGAGGAAAAAAGAAAAGGTAAAGATTAACTTTCTAAGAGGAGGAGAGCCCAAGTGAAAGTGTCTGTGAACCAAGCGGGGCTGCAGGACTGCAGGGCTCCAAGCAGTCACTGCACAGCTGCTCAACACCTCTCACCTCTGCCAGCCTGGCCGCTGCCTTGGGCTGTATTGAGGCCGGGCCACAAGGAAACTGAGCGGTGTTCCATTCTAGCCTAGCTGTAGCACGGTGTGAGGCAGAGCCAAGCACTTGCTCTCTTTCTGAGCCTCAGTTTCTTTGCCACCAGAGTGCAGACTTGGCTCTCAGTGAGTGATGAGCCCAGTCCTTCTGGTTCCTGATCTCTGAGCTGGCTCAAGGGGCTCCACCGATAAAGACATGTGTAGGGGTCCCCTTTTGCCTCCAACTAGCGCAATTAGCAGAGCATGAAACTCTGAATTGAGCGGTCTTTGGCTTGAGCTCCAGGTGCAGATTTAGGTTCGTTTTCTTTTGTTCTGTCACGCAATTCAATCGGTTCCGCAACTGTGCTCCGGGAGCGAAGAAGCCAAGTGGGCTTCACAGGACAGACCTCCTTAGTTTCAGAGATATTGTAGCTGTCAGCTTGGGTGATAGATGAGAAGACTGGAATTTTCTGGATCTAAAGCCAACATGAGGTCCACCTGATCCGGCGCCCTCGTCTCCGATCCAACTCAAGGCGGGCAAACCAGGCCTGCTTCCTGAAACTCGGCAGGGTTTCAGGTAGTAATGGAACACCTCCTGTGCTTCTTCCGATCAAAGATGCAGCTAAGTTCCCCATCTCACCCCTCATTTCCCCTCCCCTCTCCTCCCCAAGAAAGAAAGAGAGAGAGAGAGAGAGAGAGAGAGAGAGAGAGAGAGAGAGAGAAAGAG
>NW_016816832.1:0-1655 GCF_001698545.2 Rhinopithecus bieti
GTGCATGTGTCTTTGTAGTAGAATAATTTATAATCCTTTGGGTATCTGGGCTGGCAAGATGGCCAAATAAGAAGAGCTCTGATCAGCAGCTCCCAGCAAGTTCAATGCAGAAGGTGGGTGCTTTCTGCATTTCCAACTAAGGTATCTGGCTCATCTCAATGGGACTGGTTAGATAGTGGGTGCAGCCCATGGAGGGTGAGCCGAAGCAGGGTGGGAATTCGCCTCACCTGGGAAGTACAAGGGGTCAGGGGAGTCCTTCCCCTGGCCAAGTGAAGGAATGGGGAATTATGTCGTGAGAAATGGTGCATTCCATCCCAGATACTATGCTTTTCCCGAAGTCTTCTCAACCCACCGACAGGGAGATTCCCTCAGGTACCTACACCATCAGAGTCCTGGGTTTCAAGCACACAACTGGGCAGCCATTTGGGCTGACACCAAGCTAGCTGCAGGAGAATTTTTTTTTTCTTACCCCAGTGGCTCCTTGAATACCAGCAAGAAAGAACCATTCACTCCCCTGGAAAGGGAGCTGAAGCCAGGGAGTCAAGTAGTCTAACTCAGCGGACTCCCCTCCTCACCAAGCCCAGCAAGCAAAGATCCAATGGCTTGAAATTATTTTCTTCTTTTTTTTATTATGCTTTAAGTTCTAGGTACATGTGCGCAAAGTGCAGGTTTGTTACATATGTATACATGTGCCATGTTGGTGTGCTGCACCAATTAACCCGTCATTTACAATAGGTATATCTCCTGTATCTCCTAATGCTATCCCTCCCCCTCCCCCTCCCCACAATAGGACCTGGTGTGTGATGCTCCCCTTCCTGTGTCCAAGTGATCTCATTGTTCAATTCCCACCTATGAGTGAGACGTTGCAGTACTTGGTTTTCTCTTCTTGCGATAGTTTGCTGAAAATGATGGTTTCCAGCTGTATCCATGTCCCTACAAAGGACACAAACTCATCCTTTCTTATGGCTGCATAGTATTCCATGGTGTGTGTGTGCCACATTTCCTTAATCCAGTCTGTCATTGATGGACATTTGGGTTGATTCCAAGTCTTTGCTATTGTGAATATTGCCGCAATAAACATACGTGTGCTTGTGTCTTTATAGCAGCATGACTCATAATGCTTTGAGTATATCCCCAGTTAAGGGATGGCTGGGTCCAATGGTATTTCTAGTTCCAGATCTTTGAGGAATCGCCACACTGTTTTCTACAATGGTTGAATGAGTTTACAGTCCCACCAACAGTGTAAAAGTGTTCCTATTTCTCCACATCCTCTCCAGCATCTGTTATTTCCTGATTTTTTAATGATTGCCTTTCTAACTGTTGTTAGATGATATCTCATTGTGGTTTTGATTTGCATTTCTCTGATGGCCAGTGATGATGAGCATTTTTTCATGTGTCTGTTGGCTGTATGAATGTCTTCTTTTGAGAAGTGTCTGTTCATATCCTTTGCCACTTTTTGACAGGGTTGTTTGTTTTTTTCATGTAAATTTGATTGAGCTCTTTACAGGTTCTGGATATTAGCCCTTTGTCAGATGAGTAGATTGCAAAAATTTTCTCCCATTCTGTAGGTTGCCTGTTCACTCTGATGGTAGTTTCTTTTGCTGTGCAGAAGCTCTTTAGTTTAATTAGATCCCATTTGTCAATTTTGGCTTTTG
>NW_016816832.1:3209-7647 GCF_001698545.2 Rhinopithecus bieti
GGAGAGTTCTGTAGATGTCTATTAGGTCCACTTGGTGCAGAGGTGAGTTCAATTCCTGGATACCCTTGCTAACTTTCTGTCTCGTTGATCTGTCTAATGTTTACAGTGGGGTGTTGAAGTCTCCCATTATTATTGTATGGGAGTTTAAGTCTCTTCGTAGGTCTCTAAGGTCTTGCTTTATGAATCTGGTTGCTCCTGTATTGGGTGCATATATATTTAGGATAGTTAGCTCTTCCTGTTGAATTGATCCCTTTACCATTATGTAATAGCCTTCTTTGTCCTTTTCATCTTTGATGATTTAAAGTCTGTTTTATCAGCGACTAGGATTGCAACCCCTCCTTTTTTTTTGTTTTCCATTTGCTTGGTAAATCTTCCTCCATCCCTTTATTTTGACCCTATGTATGTCTCTGCATGAGATGGGTCTCTTGAATACAGCAAACGGATGGGTCTTGACTCTTTATCCAACTTGCCAATCTGTGTCTTTTAATTGGACTATTTAGTCCATTCACATTTAAGGTTAGTATTGTTATGTGTGAACTTGATCCTGTAATTATGATATTAGCTTGTTATTTTGCTTGCTAGTTGATGCAGTTTCTTCCTAGCATTGATTGACTTTGCATTTTGACAGGTTTTTGCAATGGCTGTTACCTGTTGTTCCTTTCCATGTTTAGTGCTTCCTTCAGGATCTTTTTTAGGGCAGGCCTGGTGGTGACAAAATCTCTAAGCATTTACTTTTCTGTAAAGTATGTTATTTCTCCTTTACCTATGAAACTTTGTTTGGCTGGTTATGAAATTCTGGGTTGAAAATTCTTGCTGCATGCAAAGCACACTGAAGTCGACCTGGGACACTCAAGCTTGGTGGGGGCGGGGGGGGGATGCCCATCATTGCTGAAGTTTGAGTAGGTGATTTTTCCCTCAATGTGTAAAGAAAACTGCCAGGAAATTCTAACTGGGTAAAGCTCACTGCAGCTTGGCAAACCTGCTGTAGCTAGACTGTCTTTCTAGTTTCCTCCTCTCTCAGTATGGCGTCTCTAAAAGAAAGGCAGCAGCCACAGTCAGGAGCTTATAGATAAAACTCCCATCTCCCTGAGACAGAACACCTGCGGGAGCGAATGGCTGTGGGCGCAGCTTCAGAAGACTAAACGTTCTTGGCTGCTGGCTCCAGAGGGAGAAGCAGGTCTCCCTCCCAGCACAGGACTCAAGCTCTGCTAAGAGACAGAGTGCCTCCTTAAGTGGGTCCCTGACCCCCATGTCTCCTGAGTGGGAGACACCTCGCAGCAGGGGTCGACAGACACCTCATACAGGAGAGGTCTGGCTGGCATCTGGTGGGTGCCCCTCTGGGATGAAGCTTCCTGAGGAAGGAACAGGCAGCATTTTTTGCTGTTCTGCAGCCTCTGCGGGTAATACCCAGGCAAACAGGGTCTGGAGTAGACCTCCAGGAAACCCCAGCAAACCTGTAGCACAGAGGCCTAACTGTCAGAAATAAAATTAACAAACAGAACCGAATAGCAACAACATCGACAAAAAGAACGTCCCCACATAAACCACTTTTGAAGGTCACCAATATTAAAGATCAAAAGTAATTAAATCCACGAAGATGAGGAAAAATCAGTGCAAAAAGACTAAAAATTCAAACAACCAGAATGCCTCTTCTCCTCCAAGGGATCACAAATACTCACCAGCAAAGGAACAAAATTAGAGAATGAGTTTGATGAGTTGACAGAAGTAGGCTTCAGAAGGTGGGTGAAAACAAACTCCTCCAAGCTAAAGGAACATGTCCTAACCCAATGCAGGGAAGCTAAGAAACTCGAAAAAAGGTTAGAGGAATTACTAACTAGAATAACTAGTTTAGAGTAGAACATAAATGACTGGATGGAGGTGAAAAACACAGCACGAGAACTTCATGAAGCATACGCAAGTATCCATAGCCAAATCAATAAAGCAAAAGAAAGAATATGTGAAATTGAAGATCAACTTAATAAAATAAAGCATGAAGACAAGATTAGAAAAAAAAATAACGAAAGGAAAAAACACAATCTCCAAGAAATATGTAACTATGTGATAGACCAAGCCTACATTTAATTGGTGTATGTGAAAGTGATTGGGAGATTAGAACCAAGTTGGAAAACAGCCTTCAGGATATTATCCAGGAGAACTTCCCCAACCTAGTAAGACAGGTCAACATTCAAATTCAGGAAAAAGAGAGAACACCACAAAAATACTCATAGAGAAGAGGAATCACATGACACATAATCATCAGATTCACCATTGTTGAAATGAGGGAAAAAATGTTAAGGCAAGCCAGAGAGAAAGGTCAGGTTACCCACAAAGGGAAGCCAATCAGACTAACAGTGGATCTCTATTCAGACACCCTACAATCCAGAAGAGAGTGCGGACCAATATTCAACATTCTTAAAGAAAAGAATTTTCAATCCAGAATTTCATATCCAGCCAAACTAAGCTTAATAAGAAAAGGAGAATAACATCCTTTTCAGGCAAGCAAATGCTGAGAGATTTTGTCACCACCAGGCCTGCCTTACAAGAGCTCCTGAAGGAAGCACTAAATATGGAAAGGAAAAACTGGTACAAGCAACTGAAAAAACATACCAAATTGTAAAGACCTTCAATACTATGAAGAAACTGCATCAGCTAACAGGCAAAATAACTAGGTAGCATCATAATGACAAGATCAAATTCACAATGAAAATATTAACCTTAAATGTAAATGGGCTAAATGCCTCAATTAAAAGACACAGACTGGTAAATTGGATTAAAAATCAAGACCCATTGGTGTGCTGTATTCAGGAGACTGATCTACTGTACAAAGACACACATAGGTTCAAAATTAAGTGAGGGAGAAATATTTACCAAGCAAATGGAAACAACAACAACAACAATAACAACAAAAAAGCAAAAAAGCAGGGGTTGTAATCCTCGTTTCTGATAAAACAGACTTTAAACCTACAAAGATCAAGAAAAACAAAGAATTGCATGACCTAACGATAAAAGGATCAATGCAACAAGAAGAGCTAACTATCCTAAATATATATGCCCCCAATACAGGAGCACCCAGATTCATACAGCAAGTTTTAGAGACCTACAAAAAGACATAGACTCCCACACATTAATAGTGGGGGTCGTTACCACCCCACTGTCAATATTAGATCAATGAGGCAGAAAATTAACAAGACTATTCAGGACTTGAACCCAGCTCTGGACAAAGTGGACCTAATAGACAACTGCAGTACTCTCCACCCCAACTCAACACAAAATAGATAATTCTCAGCACCACATCTCACTCATTCTAAAACTGACACCATAATTGAAAGTAAAACACTCCTCAGCAAATGAAAAATAATGGAAATCACAACAAAAAGTCTCTCAGACCACAGTGCAATGAAGTTAGAACTCAGGAGTAAGAAACTCAATCAAAACTGCACAGCTACATGGAAATTGAACAATCTGCTCCTGAATGACTACAGGGTAAATAACGAAATTAAGGCAGAAAAAATAAATCCTTTGAAACCAGTGAGAAAAAAGACACAACATACCAGATTCTCTGTGACACTGCTTAAGCGGTGTTTAGAGAAAAACTTATAGCTCTAAATGCCCAAAGGAGAAAGTGGGAAAGATCTGAATTTGACGCCCTCACATCACAATTAAAAGAACTAGGGAAGTAAGAGCAAACAATTTAAAAAGGAGCTGGTTTGTTGAAGAGATTAACAAAATAGATAGACTGATAGCCACACTAATGAAGAGAAACAGAGGGAAGAATCAAATAGACCCAATAAAATATTATAAAGAGGATATCACCACTGATCCCACAGAAATACAAACTACCATCAGAAGAGACTGTAAACAACTCTACTCAATAAACTAGGTAACCTGGAAGAAATTAATAAATTCCTGGATACATACACCCTCCTAAGTAAAAACCAGAAAGAAATTGAATCCCTGAATAGACAAATAACAAGTTCTGAAACTGAGGCAGTAATTAATAGCCTACCAACCAAAAAAACCCCAGGACCAGATGGATGCACAGCCAAATTCTACCAAAGATACAAAGCAGAGCTGGTACCATTCCTTCTGAAACTATTCCAAACAAGATGAAAAGAGAAACTCCTAGCTAACTCATTTTGTGAGGCCAGCGTCATCCTGATACCAAAACCTGGCAGACACACACACACACACACACACAAAACAAAACAAAACAAAACAAAACAAAACAAAACAAAACCCAGAAAATTTCAGGTCAATGTCACTGAGAAACAGAGATGCAAAAATTCTCAATTAAATCTGGCAAACTGAATCCAGCAGCATATCAAAAAATTGTCCACCACAATCAAGTCAGCTTCATCCCTGGGATGCAACTCTGGTTCAACATATGAAAATCAGTTATATATATATATTGATATACATAATATATAAAATATAAATA
>NW_016816833.1:0-30906 GCF_001698545.2 Rhinopithecus bieti
ATAAAAAACTAGCCGGGGGATGTGGCGGGCGCCTGTAGTCCCAGCTACTCAGGAGGTTGAGGCAGGAGAATGGCGTGAACCCAGGAGGCGGAGCTTGCAGTGAGCTGAGATCCGGCCACTGCACTCCAGCCTGGGCGACAGAGCGAGACTCTGTCTCAAAAAAAAAAAAAAAAAAAAAAATCTTAAAGCTCCAAAAGAATTTATTTTGACTCTGTGTCTCATCCTGGGCACACTATTGCAAGGGGTGGGCTTCCAAGGCCTTAGGCAGTCCTGCCCTGTGGCTTTGCAGGATACAGCCCCTGCAGCAGCTCTCAAGGGCTAGCATTGAGTAGTTATGGCTTCTTCAGACTGAGGGTATAAGCTGCTGGTGGTTCTACCATGCTTCATCATTCTGGGGTCTGGAGGACGATGACCCTCTTCTCACAGATCCACTAGGCAGTGCCTCAGTGGGAACTCTGCATGGGGGCTTCAACCCCACATTTCCCCTCTGCACTACCCTAGTAGAGGTTCTCCATGAGGGTTCTACCTCTCATTCAGGCTTCTGCCTGGACATCCATGCATTTCCATACATTCTCTGAAATCTAGGTAGAGGCTCCCAAGCCTCAACTCTTGCATTCTGTGCACCCACAGGCTTAACATCATGTGGAAACAACCAAGGCTTATAGCTTGCACCCTCCAGAGCAGCAACCCAAGCTTTACCTGGGCTCCTTTTAGCCATGGCTGAAGCTAGAGCTTCTGGGACACAGGAAGCAGGGTTCTGTGGCTGTGCATTGCAGTAAGTCTTGGGCCTGGCCCACAAAACCATTCTTCCCTCAGAGGTCTCTGGGCCTGTGATGTAAAGGGCTGCCAAGATGGTCTCTGAAATGCCTTCAAGGCTTTTTCCCAGTTATCTTGGCTGTTAGCATCTGGCTCCTCTTAGGCAAGTTTCTGCAGCCTGTTTGAATTCATCCCCTAAAAATGGGCTCTTCTTTTCTACCACATGGACAGGCTGCACATTTTTCAAATTTTTATGCTCTGCTTCCCTTTTAAATACAAGTTCCAGTTTCAGGCCATATCTTTGCTTATGCATATGAGGATAGGTTGCTAGAAGCAGCCAATTCACATCTTAAACATCTTTGCTCTTTAAAAATTTCTTCCACCAGATACCCTAAATCATCTCTCTCAAGTTCAAAGCTCCACAGATCCCTAGAGCAAGGGCACAATACAGCCAGGCTCTTTGCTAAAGTATAGCAAAAGTGACCTTTACTCTCATTCTCAGTAAGTTCCTCATTTCCATCTGAGATCTCCTCAGCCTAGATGGATTTCATTGTCCACATCACTATCAGCATTTTGGTCGCAACCATTCAACAAGTCTCTAGGTAGTTCCACACTTTCCCTCATCTTCTTGTCTTCTTCTGAGCCCTCCAAACTGTTCCAACTTCTGCCTATTACCCAGTTCCAAAGCTGCTTGCACATTTTCAGGTATCTTTATAGAAATGCCCCACTCCTTTGTACCAATTTTCTGTATTAGTCAATTCTTACACTGCTATAAGGAAATATCAGAAACTGGGTAATTTATAAAGAAAAGAGGTTTAGTTGGCTTATGGTTCTGCACGCTGTACGGGAAGCAACTGCTCAGCTTCTGGGGAGGCCTCGGGAAACTTACAATCATGGCAGAGGGCAAAGGGGGAGTGAGCCCTTCACATGGCTGGAGCAGGAGGAAGAGAAAGAAGGAGGAGTTGTTACGCACTTTTAAACACTCATATCTCACAAGAACTCACTCACTATTGTGACAACAGTACCAAGGAAGAAATCTGCCCCCATAATCAAATCACCTCCCACCAGGCCCCACCTCCAACATTGGGGATTACAATTGAGCATGAGATTTGAGTGGGGACAGATATCCAAACCATATCACTAAGCAATTAAAGGAAAGATTCCAGAGGTAGAGCAGAAGGTCCAATCCCTCAACCAAAGTTAATTTTACATCTTCCTAACATACTCCACACTTACATCTTCGTCCTGTCTCCTGAGAGTTCCACTATCCATCCCATTGCTGAAGTCAGTAACCTATGAGCAATCCACACTTCTTCCACTTCCTCACTCTAGATATCCACTCGCCAAATCCCTTTGGTTCCATATATACAATGGTACTAGATTCTGTATACACTACTCCATTCCCACTGTCATTTTCCAAGTAGAGATCCTATTATCTCTTCCCTAGACTAATATAATACCCTCCTCCCAAGCCTCCCTCTAATCTTATGGGAATGACTCCCATCCATTCTGCCCTTGACAGCCAGATCAACTTCCAAAACACAAATCCTGCTGATCCTTAGCCAGTAAGTACCCATATTGCCACACAGTTGTTTAAGTCTGTGTGGTTAATATATGTACCACCTGCTAAATATTAAATATTATCCTGGGAGTTGATCTTGCCACTCTCTTCCTTAAAACCACTCTCTTATTTAAAATGCATTGTTTTCAGGATATAATTCAATGCAAAGCGGGAGAGATAATTTCCTAAAATACCATTTTTGTTTGTTATCTCCTTTATTACCTAATGCTGCTTCCAAACTGGTAACCAAGCTTTGCAATTCTTTGCCCTAGAGATTCTGATGGAAGAAGATTAGAAACTGAGGTCTTTTATAAATGTCTACATCTTTCGAAGACTTAGACAGTACTTAGATTAGACAGTACTTAGATTAGACTTAGACAGTACTTAGACAGTACCTGGAAGAAGAGGAGACAGAACAGATGAAGTCATAGAAAATAATTGTAGGACATTGGGGGTGAAATAGAAAAATATATGCACAATAGGAATCTAAATGCTACACCTCAACAGTGCAGTAGAAAGGTGGAGAGACTTCAGAATAAAAGGCGGAATGGTCCACCCAGAGAATCTAGATCCTAGACATTAGAGTTCCCACTTCAACAAAGAGTCTCATAGGTGACTACAAAGCCACAAACCTGCAGGAACCAAAAGGATATGAAGGCTGGAACAATGGGCTCTCCATGACAACCACTGTGGTCAGATGATTGATACGGTAAAGGGTCTCTCTAAATGTGTGAACTTTGGAGCATGGGAAGCTCCAAGAATAATGAAAGTGTTGTCTGTCTCATGAACTCCTAAGGCATCCTAACATGGATCTTATTATGCTCAATATAGCTACCATTTTTTGTTACCATTTTTGGCTACCATTTGTCAGCCCAGATGATGGTAAACTTTTTCTGTAAAGGGCCAGACAGTAAATATTTAACCCCAAATTGTGACCAATATGGTCTGGCACAGCCACTCAACTCTACTGTTATATGACAAAACAGCCAAAGACAATATGTAAATGAATGGGCACATCAGTGTTCCAATAAAACTTTATTTGCAAAAACAAGCAGTGAGGCAGATTTGGCCCAAGGGCTGTAATTAGCCAACTTCTAGTCCAACGTATTAAATTACAAGTTCATTGAGGTCAAAGATCATATCTTTTACTAAACCAGCAAAAAACTATCGAGAATTTACCATCAAAATCCCTGAAAAGCTGGCCATCAGGACTCAGTAGTGATTAAGACAAAATATGTTCTCTAATGTAGCTTAGATTCTACCACAAAAGGGGAGATAGCACATAAATAAAATTAATATCTGAGAGCAATCAATCTTATTCACCGATGAGTCTCTACTGCCCTGCACAGTATTCACTACCCACCAAGTACTGAGTATAAATTTGCTCAATGAACATGTCTAGTACTGTAACATTTTTGGCCAACCCTCAGCTCCCTCCTGTCTAAGCAGTTAGAGGCTTAAGCTGCTGAAACTTCCAAGAGGAAGTGGAGTCACAGATTAGTCCGAAAGCAGCTGGCTCAATCACTCATTATTTTTAATGAAACCACAAGCCAGTGCCTGCCTCCAGCTCCCACTAGGAGCTGAAGAACATCTTCAGTGTGGGCTCTCCTACAAGGACACATCTGCTGAAATGACAGGGAATGAACAGCTCTTGTGGTAAGCTGAGTAATGCCCCTCAAGGATATCCACATCCTTATCCCCTGAATCTGTGAATGTGTTGTCTTACATGGCTGAAAGAACTTTGCAGCTACAATAAAGTTAAGGATTTTGACATGGCGACAGTATCCCATATGATCCAAATGGGCCCAATATCATCACAAAGGTCCTTATAAGAGTGATGCAGGAGAGTCAAAGAGAAGCAAAGGTAAGAGGGGATGGGGTCAGGGGGGAGATGTGAAGATGCTATATGGCTGGCCTTGAAGGTGGAGAAGGAAGTCATGAGTCAAGGAATGTAAGTGGTCTCTAGAAGCTAAAAAATGCAAGAAATACATTCTCCCCTAGAATCTCCAAAAGGAATGCACCCTGCTGATATCTTGATTTTAGCCCTTGTAAGACTCAGATCAGATATCTGACCTCCAGAACTGCAGGATAATAGATTTGCGATAAGTGGTTACTGCAGCTAATAGGAAACTAACACAGTCCCTCGCTCCAGAACTGTCAACAACTGAAGAGGCCTGCAAGCCTTTTGAGTCTTACGGTAGATGCCTTGACCTACCTGCACCACCTCTGTGTTTGCAGCTCTCTTCCCAGAGGCAGCCTTGCAGAGATCCCCAGGCACCATCTGGGAGGCTGAGTGAAGCTGGGGCAGCCCAGGATTGTTGCCCACTCTGTTCCTTTGCCCCCTTCATGGGCCTTCTCCAGTTGCCGCATCAAATCCAAGCAAGGCTCTACAAGACTACCCTCCCCTACTTTCCACCTATGCCTCAACCTTGATTCACCCCAGGCCAGCAGAGCTGTTTGTGTCTGTGTGAGAAATCACTGTTCTCAGATACTTCTCTACTGTGCAACTAGATACACCCAGACAGCCTAGGGAGTAAGTTCCCAGAGAGGTAAATGCCCACCTAGGACACATCAAACACACCTGTGTCAATTCCAAATTTTGAGTACAAAAAAAAAAAAATTACTCAAGAAGGTGCTGATAAAACTTTAAATGTATAGACCTCCCAATCAGAATGTGCCGCCAAGAACAGTTCCCTGTGGCTCTACCTCTCTCGACTCCCATCACTGAAATTGCACCTTTTTCATCAATGTAGGCCTTAGTTCACAGATCTGTGGAAAGAAGATTGGACTAGATAATTATTCTAAGGAATCATCTATTGCACCATGACCTGTGACCTAAAAAAGGGTTTTCTTAATGGGTTTAAGCTGCTTTCCAGCTTTTACCTCAGAGCACCGAGGGTCCTCTGCCCTAGAGTTCTTTCCACAGAGTCCTGCAAGGCCTCCAGAATTTACAGGCCTGGTTTAGCCAGTTAGGCCAAAATGGTTTTCATGTGATGGGCTAAAACATAGAATTCCTAATACTGCTGGGTACACATTCTCTTTAATTGATTTGATTTTTATAAACCTAAACCTGTGCCCACTTTTGCATCATTTTAGCTGGATTTATTCTATTCTTTTTGTAATAACTTTTCTACTGTATTTTCTTTTTTTTTTTCTTTCTTTTTTTTTTTTTTTTTTTTTTTTTGAGACACGATCTTGCTCTGGCACCCAGGCTGGAGTGCAATGGCATGAATTCTCAACTTCCTGGGCTCAAGTGATCTTCCCACCTCAGCCTTCCAAGTAGCTGGGACTACAGGTGCATGCCTCCACATAGAGCTAATTTTTTAAATTTTTTGCAGAGATGGGATTTTGCCTCATTGCCCAGGCTAGTCCTAAACTCCTGGCCTCAAGCAATCTTCCCACCTCAGCTTTCCAAAGTGCTGGGATTACAGGTGTGAGCCATCACGCCTGGCCTTTTACTCTATTTTCATTGTTCTTAGTTTATTTTTCCTCCTTATGATTATTGATACTACTTTCTTACTTCCATTCTTCTTAGGGCTTTATCAAGTTTCCATTTTATTTGTTTCATCCTGTTTTTATTCTAATTTCAGTTGTTTTAGCATTTTTAAATTTTTCTAACTAGTTAATTTTTATTATATCTTTTCTGGTTATTTAAATTACATAACTGAAAAGCACAAAGAGATAATCTGCAGGAATAGCTCATAATCCAAGCAAGAGAAGTAGAATGTTTACTTCTTCAGAAATGTACCAATTTATTCTCTTGGTAATTCATAGACATTAGTAAGTATTATTAGTAGTCTGTGGACTGGGAAACTACAGCAAGTACAATTCGAAGTCTCTCTAAGCACCAGAGGCTTAAATCTCCCTGCGGTAAGCTAAGATGTTAGTAGGGGTTAGAATAAAGGGGAGTACGAGATAAAAGCTTAAGTACTTCAACCATGGGTATCCCCGGGGAGCTCAAAGTCAGTAAAGAGCTCTTCTAAACCTAATACGGAAGGCTTCTTGGTCTTAATATGACCCACTTCTTACTATTTCTTAATAATGTTAAATGTATTTGCTGACCAACAGATTGTGCTTTTATTACAACATAATAAAAACTTCACTGTATTGACCTAGAAAACGGATCAATTTAAAAGTAAAATAGTTTTTAATTATTTTTATTTTATTTATTTACTTATTAATATTTAGAGATTGAGTCTCTCACTCCATCTCCCAGACTAGAGTGCAGTAGCACGATCATAGCTCACTGTAACTTCAAACGCCTGGACTCAAGTGATCCTCCCAGCTCAGCCTCCAGAGTAGTTGGGACTACAGGTGTGCACCCTCATACCCAGCTAATTTTTCTATTATTTTAGAGATGAGGTCTCGCTATGTTGTCCAGGCTAGTCTCAAACTCCTGGTCTCATGAAATGTTCTTGCCTCGGCCTCCCAAAGTGCCGGAATTGCAGGCATGAGCCACTGTGCTCAACTAAAACTATTTTTAAATATCCGTTTTTAAAAGTTAAAACAGCATAGGTCCATATACATTAAATAATCTTTAAAGCTTATTTAAACTAATAATGTGAACATTAAAAAAATAGCTGAGCAGAGTATTTTAAAACACATATCTGAGTCTAAAACTAAATCACTGTTATGTTTCTGAAGACTTTCTTTACATAATCTTGTTTTAAATTTTTTTGTAAAATTGTCTGCAAACTTCCAAGTTTTATTTTATGCTTAATAAATATAAAATTAATGACTTTTCTCAGTTTAATTGACTTTTCTCAGTAGACCATTATAATATTTAATTAGAAAATACTTTTTGCAGGTGCTGAGGTTACTGGAAAATTCAGGGCAGTTTCTACTGAATGAAAGACAATAGCATTTTTTTTTAATTTGGGGGGATTAAATGTATAAAAATTTAACCCAAATATACCCAGAATAACTCTATTTTTGCCTCTTTAAAATATTATTATTTAGTAATATTATATTACAAAGCAACAGTTATCAAAAAAGTTGTCTTAGTGATTCTTTGGAATGTGTCACCAGATTTAGATGTTACTAAATTATAGGCATTTCTGTTTGCATTCCATTTTGTAACAGATTTTAAGCATTCCTAATTAAAATTAGGCACTTCATCAAAAGAATCTTTCCTAAATCAAGATATCCTTTTGTGCTTTTATCTCTTATTTGGAGATACAGTCCTATTTAGTAATTAGTATCTGGGCACCATTGGTGGATTGGAGAGCCAGAAGGGGTATTCCCCTTCTGGCTCTGAGTCAGTGGCATCTCAGGTAGAGAATGTATCTTTCCCATGGCTCCAGTCGCTACTATCAGGCCTCCTGTGGTTCCGGTTTCTGACTGGTGACCCTAGCCCCTGGGCTCAGGAAACACCATAGACTCTTTTTGTCCCTTCCAGCCTAGGAGTCGTATTGACTTCTCACTATTGCTAATCTCTGAGTTTCTTGACTGCCCTCTTAGGCTTCTCAGCTCTTTCATCACTCGTTTTAATTCTCTGCATTAAATAGTCTATGTTTACAATACTTAAAGTAGTATTATCCTGGTCAAACCTGACAGAATCACCCCTGGTCCAGTTAGCTGGGAGGGTAGGATAACATGACCCCCTTCCCAGACTTTTGACCAGGGATATACACAAGCAGGCAAACTGACAAACACATCCCCTGCTCCTGACTGCAAGGGGTGCAGAGATGAAGGGAAGCTGAACAGTGGCAGGGGCCCTAACAGAATGTGGAGAATACTAGAGAGCCTCCAATGTTCTTTCTGCCACCTTTACCTTGGCCATCCTAGCAAGGATGGACTCAGGCTACTCAGTATCAAACTTCCCCAAAGCTAACATTAGTGTAGCCCAATTCTTCAGCTGGCTAAGCTAGAAAACAGGTCATTCTTTGTCAAATGCAAAGTTCGTTTTCTTTCTTTCCTTTTTTTTTTTTTTTTTTTTTTTTTGAGACAGAGTGTTGCTCTCTTGCCCAGGCTAGAGTGCAATGGCCCGATCTTGGCTCACTGCAACCTCCGCCTCCCAGGTTCAAGCGATTCTCTTGCCTCAGCCTACCAAGTGGCTGAGATTACAGGCACACACCGTCACACCAGGCTAATTTTTTGTATTTTTAGTAGAAACGAGGTTTCACCATGTTGGCCAGGCTGGTCTCGAAATCCTGACCTCAGGTGATCCACCCGCCTCGGCCTCCCAAAGTGCTGGGATTACAGGCGTGAGCCACTGTGCCCGGCCGAAAGTTCTTGCTTTCGTATACACAAAAGAAATGCAGATAAACTCTGTGAATTGTTGGCTGACTTGAATATCTCAAGTGTGAAGCTTTGTTTGATGAAAATGTTAAATATTTGTGAGTTTATAGTTCATGACGTGCAGCTATATGTTTAAGTTAATGGAGTTTTATTGGCAGAGTAAATGTACACTTGCTTCTAATAACCCACACAATAAAAATTAGGCCCGTCCCAAGTGCCTTAGCTATGGAGTAATCTGTATCAGTCAGAAAAACTTAACTCCACCCCCAGAAAGAGAGGTTAGTTACCTTCAGATTTGTCTCCGTTTATTCACTATGTAGACTCTAAATCACATACTGGAGAGATTACCTGTGTTGTCAAGGTTTCCTTTCAAGAAACAACAAACTCTTCACAGGTCAGGTAGCACTTAAAGCTCATGCAATGGAGAATAAATACAAAGTTGGCCATTCTGGCATTCAGAGGGGAAAAGTCTTTAAAGAATAAAAAACATTCCTATAGTTAGTTGTATAAGTGTACTGAACCATGGGGCATTGCATGACCCAATTTTGGGGCAATTCGTGAGTAAGAGAATTGATAAAGCGGTTAGAAAGGAGGCATGTTCCACACCAAGACAAGGTTACAGAGCCCTTTGGATAAATTAAGACTTCACCTGTTGCCCCCAATTCATGTTTTTTGGTTTGTTTGGTTTTTTGTGTGTGTGTTTTGTTTGTTTGTTTTGTATTTTTAGTAGAGACGGGGTTACATCATGTTAGCCAAGATGGTTTCGATCTCCTGACCTCATAATCCACCCGCCTTGGCCTCCCAAAGTGCTGGGATTACAGGCGTGAGCCACCGCGCCGGGTCCCCCAATTCACGTTTTTATCTGGAAGGGGAAACTTGCAGATTGGAGTGACGCAGCCTTCAAGTGTGTTCTTTAGGCAGGGACTCCATCTAGTGGTTTACCCTGGAAATTAACCCACAGCCTTTATTAAATACACACTACTTCTTTTCACAAACTTTATGAAAATAGAAAACTAGAGCTCCCTCACGTAGCATGGCTGAGGAAAATTTCCCTCCTGAACCCACTGAATCCTGTCCTTTCATTGCTTGCTGAGAACTGCAGCATTCTTAACCTCTAGATTTTGCCATGCCCTCTCCATTCATGGAGATTTCTTACCCAGTGTATCTCTTTGTACATAAAAGAAAACTGTGGTTTCTAACGACCGAAGAAACAAAACTGTGTGTGTCTGTGTGTGTGTGTAGAGTGTATAGACTGTGCTAAGAAAGAGCTCAGCTGTAGAATAAACAATAGCAATTGGTAAAGGCATGGACATAGCATATGTGTTAGTAAGAACAACAAGAGAATGGAATAATGTTAATTGAACAATGAGATAAAAGCAGATGCACAAACTTGCAAGGGAGAAACACCATGGTGCCTCACAGGACCAGGACCAGGAAGCAGAATGGGGCCTAAACAAGCTGAATATCAGCTGGGACATACATAGTTCACGGCCCTGTGTCAGTGACGTCAGATTTCCAGAGCTCTCCTGCTCCTATACACAACTTTGAGCAAGTCCTTCTCCATGTGAGCGTCTGACATTTTCTCACTGGATTTTTTTTTTTTTAAACAGAGTTTCACTCTTGTTTCCCAGGCTGGAGCGCAATGGCGTTACCTTGGCTCACTGCAACCTCTGCCTCCTGGATTAAAGTGATTCTTCTGCCTCAGCCTCCTGAATAGCTGGGATTACAGGCACGTGCCACCATGCCCAGCTAATTTTTTGTATTTTTAGTAGAGACAGGGGTTCACTATGTTGGCCAGGCTAGTCTCAAACTCCTGACCTCAGGTGATCCACCCGCCCCGGCCTCCCAAAGTGCTGGGATTACAGGTGTGAGCCAGCACACCTGACCTTATCACTGGATCTTAAAGCTGCTTTAGCCACATACCCCTTGGCAGGTCTGATAAGCACTATGGACTCTCTTCTCTTACTTACATTTAATTTTTGTACACAATTTTTATGATTTAAGGACGTCCTTGATTCCTATTTTTACTATTTTGTAGAAAATAGGCCCGTGACAATTCTTAGCACTGGTGCAGTTTTTTTCCTTTGTTTAATATATCCTTACTTTCGCTCTTAAACATTTTTGAGTCCCTTCTGTGTGTGCTCTCACATATTATTCAGTGCCACTGACTCTGTTTTCCCCATCGTTGTTCATTTTTCCTTCTGTTTTCCATTATTCATTTGTGTCATCTCTCTCCGTTTATGTGCTTTCTTTATTAGACATGTCTTCTTTCAGCCACACGAAGAGCAAACAGCCCACTAAAAGAAAATCTTTATGTCCCTCAAGAGAGAATCAGAAAACATGACATGGGAAAGCAGATGAGTGATAGTGGGTAAGAAAGAAATTCTAAGAAGTCATGACACTGAGAAATAAAGGAAGAAATGTACAGAAAGACACCAGATGAAGACCCTTCCAATTTAGGGCAGGAGCTTTCAGTTTTTATGAATGTATGGCATATTTTCAAATGCTAGAAATCTTGGGGGCATACGTGAATGTGTGGAGGATATTTTCCCCAAAGATGCTCAGAACAATGACTCTCATCCCAGAGACTCTTGTTAAAATGCAATTTTGGCATTCTACCCATCGAGAGGGGTCTGTGTCCCCTCCCCTTAAATCTGAGAAGTCTGTAACTCACTTATAACAAATAGATTGCAGTGAAAGTAAATTCTAAAGTGAGGTCAGAAAAGGTGAGGGTCCCATGGAACACCTGCACTGAGGTCTTTAGTTCCCATGTGAGCACTCCAACTGCTCTGAGGCTGCCATGCTGTGAGGAAGCAAGCTAGTTTACATGAGGAGACAACATGGAGACACCCTGAGACTATCTGAAGAAGAGATATAAGTGACAGAGATCTAGCTGTCCCCAGCTGCTCCATATCTCTACTGTTATAGCTGTAGCCACCAGCTCACTGAAACTTCATCCAGAACCATCCAGCAGAGCCTTTCCCCAAATCACTAACCACAGAAATCAAGAGAGATGATAAAACAATTGTTGTATTAAGCCAGTAAGTTCTGGAGTAATTTGTTACACAGTAGTAAATAATTGGAATGAAAACAAAGAATTGAAACAATTCTAAAGAAGTCAGGGATCATTAGAATGTAGTCACCACTGCAGAATCATTGTGACTCACACTGTCTATAAAAACATCCTCAATTTCTTCCACAGACTCTCCTCAGCAACGTTCCCTTCTGGGTATACTCAAGCTCCAGTAAACACTCTCATTCCATGACCCCGGCTTGATATAACTATTCTATACCCTGTCCTGCAGTGCCTCCCTGACCAACTCATCTCAGTGTGTCATTTCACAGACATCAACATAATAGCAAAAGTATTTGGATCAAAATCTAGTGGTTCACCTAGTACCCAGATCTTGATGTCTAATACTATTTTTCAATATAAGGAACCAGGGATCCTTGGAAAAATGGCTGATTCCAGAGCTGGAGCACGGAAAATACAAAGTGAGCCTGAAGTATCTTTCAGTGCTAGAAAGTAAAGAAGTATTCAAAAAGCAAAAGGATGATAAAAGTATATAGGAGTCTAACTGAAAGAGCACCTGACGGCCAAAGCTAAAATAATTTGAAGAACAAAATAATGTAATATTAGATTATTATCCAAAGTACAAATAAATATTTATCCATCTCCCTTTGATAGATAATATTTGGAAAACAATTATAGCGGACAACAATCATTACTTACATACATTACTACGTGGTAGGTCCTATTCTAAACACTTTGTATATATTAATTATTTTAAGGTAAATACTATTGTCGTAATCATTTTACAGATGAGAAACACAATGCTTGTCATGTCAAGGCACAGATCGAAAAGAATAACATTTGTACAGCACATTGTAGGTCCTGGCAGGCATAAGAAACCATCTGTGGGGGCACTGGCCACCTCAGGCCCTATCTAGCTACCCAAGAGTTGAGGCCACTAGTGGATTGTTTCAAGGCACACCAAGAAGCTCTGGTATAATTTTCTCAATGTACACAGCCTATAACTTAAACCTAGGTCTACCTAGGTCACACCAAAATGTGACCTCTTGAGCTCTCTGCCCTATAACCAAAATAGTAAATTCCAACACTGTGCTAATAATTATATTAAGATTATATGATCATACTGATTCAACGTAGAGTCTCAGAAGCTGTACAAACTCTTTCAAGGCCCTGAAGAAAATGTAGCTATTAATCTATTGAATAAAAAGTAAAGTATCTGCCCAAGCAAGACACCCAGGACTAACCTGCTCGATGGAGAGACCATTAAAACCTCTCAAGCAGAACACAACTAACCTGAACTCTCTGTTCCCACAACTTTAGCTGAGTCTCACTTCTAGGGGAAAAAACACACACACACACAAGGGAACAAGCTGATTTTTTTTCCTTGACCTAGAACAAAAATCACAACATCTAGGAGTTTTTTGAGGTCAGAACAAACTCAAGGTCCAGCCTCCACCCTCTTCCGCCACAGGAACATTATTAGAAAAAGGAATAATGGCACTGTAAAAACAGAGCAGAGAGCAGACAGGGGAGGGAACAAGGGAGAGGGTGGAATATTCATTGCAAACACCTGCTACGTGCTAAGACCTATGCCACACACCATCTAGCATCACTTCATTGCTTTTCATAGCAACAGTTTGAGAAAAGTGTCATGAACTCCATTTTACATGTGAACCCAAGGTTTAGAGAGGTAAAATAATTTGCCTAAGATCAGCTAATCAAGGATGAAGACAGTATTTGAGTCCAACTGTGACTGGCTCCAAAATCCATGTCTTGGATAATTACAGGGATAGGCAGACCCCTAAGCTCAAAGGAAAGCTAGGCCCTACAGAGGGAGATCCAGAAAGGTCCTCATGATGCTGACAGAATGTAGGTCCCAAACTCCATGTTTGTTAAGAAGGGATAAATCTAAAAACAGAAACGAGTGGCATATCTACCTTAGTACAGGTAGGTATGACAGTGGGAAATGACTCAGTAGGGATACATCAGGGTGTCATAGAAGGCTGGATTACAGAGGCAGGCTTCCTGTCTCACAGAAGCAGAGAATGCCAACCATAAGCTAACATTTATTAAGTGATGCTATAATCTAAGTGAGTGCCCCAAAATTCATGTGTTGGAAACTGAATCTTCAATGCAACAGTGTTGAGAGGTGAGGCTTTTTGGAAGATATTTAGGTCATGAGAGCTTCTCTCTCATTAATGGATTAATGCTGCTATAAAAAGGGCTGCAGAAGTGGATCCTCTCTCTTCTGTTCTTCTGCGATGTGAGGACACAAGGTTCCTCTTCTCCAGAGGATGCAGCAACAAGGCACCATTTTAGAACCTGAGAATGAACCTACTGGTGCCTTGCTCTTGGACTTCCCAACCTCCAGAACTATAAGAGATAAATTTCTGTTCTTTACAAATTACCCAGTGTCAGGTATTCTGTGATAGTAGCCCCAAATGGACTAAGACAGATGCTTACAATATGCAAGATACTTTTCTTAATAAGTATTTTCTTACTTAATTCTTGCAGCAGCCCTATGAGGAAGACACAAGTATTATCTCCAGTCTACAATGTGAAACTTAGAACTAAATTGCTCACCTAACTAACCTAATGTCCCTTAGAAAGTCAGGATAGAGACAGGAACTCTGATTCCAGAACCCAAGTTCTTAACCACGAAGGGGAAAGAAACTAAATTCAAATACTAAGGTTCATACTATATTATTCAGTCTAATTAGAATATTAAGTTGTATTGCTATTATAATAATGAATTTTACTTTTCTTTAGTAATGAATTTTATTGGTATTAATTTTTATTACCATAGTTTTGAATTTTAGTGTTACTATAACACTTGGCTTAATATTAATAATGCATTGTATGTATTATTTTAGTACTGGGTTTTATAGTGATGGTTATTATTGTCACAGTTCAGGATTTTATTATTGCTATAATATTTGGTGTTTTAATAATTACTTTTGGTTGGGCCCGGTGGCTCACACCTGTAATCCCAGCACTTTGGGAGGCCGAGGTGGGCGGATCACGAGGTCAAGAGATCGAGACCATCCTGCCCAACATGGTGAAACCCTATCTCTATTAAAAATACAAAAATTAGCTGAGCGTGGTGGTATGTGCCTGTAGTCCCAGCTACTCAGGCGGGTGAAGCAGGAGAATCACTTGAGCCCGGGAGGCAGAGGTTGCAATAAGCCAAGTTTGTGCCACTGTACTCCAGCCTGGTGACAGAGCAAGACCTTGTCTCAAAATAAATAAATAAATAAATAAATAAATAAATAAATAAATAAATAACAAAATAATAATTACTTTTAAGACCTATATAGAAGAGGGGGTGGGGAATGACAATCGTGGTATGAAACCAATCTCATGTTTGCATGTGTCAAATGAAGAATGGGTAAATGCAGCACTCTGTGGCCAATGTTGCAAATTAGATTACCCAACAAATATTAAAAGCCCTTCTAATCCTTCTAATGTGTATTCCTGTACTATCGCTCCCAGAAAAGGGGGGAAACTACTTTTCCCACAGGCCTTTGCTGCTAGGATACTCATATGACTTATAGTCTGTGAGATCTTCTGGGTTTCTTCTGCATAGCTATGATTAAGGTTCTGGCATCACCGGTGATAACAGGTGGACATTATAGGCAGTGGGATTTCATAATGCAGTTGAGGATTTCTCCTTCCTGTGTTGTTCTATAATGTGATATTAAAACAGCTTCCCTGGCCCTCATTTAAACTGAATAAACTGCCAGCGCAGTGGCTCACTCCTATAATCCCAGCACTTTGGGAGGCCAAGGAGGGCGGATCACTTGAGGCCAAGAATTCGAGACCAGCCTGGCCAACATGGTGAAACCCGTCTCTACTAAAAATACAAAAATTAGCCGGGTGATGTGCACACCTGTAATCCCAGGTACTCGGGAGGCTGAGGCACAAGAATTGCTTAAACCCAGGAGGCAGAAGTTGCAGTGAGCCGAGATTGCATCACAAACTCCAGCCTGGGTGATGGGGTGAGACTCTATCTCAAATAAATAATAATAATAAAATAAACTAAGTAATGTCCTACCATAAATCCCTGTTCTAGAGTGGATTCTGTTATTCACCACTAAGAATCTTGGCTAACACACCCTTCTATTGAGTAACAGACTTTTTAAGTGGTAAAGAATATATAGAGGCTAGCAAGTCCAAACTAACTTCTAATGTGGGAGACCTTTTTATTAATCTTGATACTCAGCCTCACTTTTATCTCTTCTAAGGAAAGAGGATTCACTTTTGTTACTTGAAGTCCCTTGTAGCTCAAGATGCTTTCATATGGCATTTTCTAAGGTATCTTCCATGGAAAAATGTTTATATACACAGACTTAAGATTCTCTGGTGGCTGGGCACAGTGGCTCACTTCTGTAATCCCAGCACTTTGGGAGGTCAAGGTGGGAGGATCACTTGAGCCCAAGAGTTCGAGGCCAGCCTGGGCAACATAGGGAGACCTCAGCTCTACAAAAAATAAAAATCAGCCAGGCACGGTGGTGCGCACCTCTGCTCCCAACTACTTAGAAAGCTGAGGTGGAAGGAACACCTGAGGCTGAGAGGTTGAGGCTACAGAGAGCTGAGATTGCAACCCTGCACTCCCTCCTGGGAGACAGAGTGAGACATGTCTCAAAATAAAACAAAATTTAAAAGATTCCATGGTAATAAATTTGGGGAATAAATGCTAGGTAAATGAAGTTATTTATATATTTTTTTCACTGCAGGATTTCTCAAGTCTTTCATCTGCTAATGTTTATAAGTAATCTTCAAGAAGTAAACTTTTCAATTGTTTCTCAAACATTAAACAAAGATTTTTCATTTGTGGTGGATCTCCCAATATTATTATTACACTAGATACCCTCTATGGTGCTTGCCTTAAATTAATGGATTACCTAGAAGATGGAATTTCACGTTTGAGATAGATAAGTGAAAATGTTTTTTGGTAAGCAAAGACCTGATGACCCTTTCAATAACGTCACAGAAAAAGCTACCAACGTCTCAATCATGGGATCAGTCCTGTTTTCCAACAGCCCCAACCCAGGAGAAACTCTGCAGGATTATCTGAGCTGCTGCCTCTTCTACGGACTTTCCAGGAACCTACTGCTGCATTACCATCACCCTGAAACTTGGTGGCTTAAGACAACCATGGCACAATTCCTCATGATTCTGGGTCAGGAATTCAGGGAAGGCTCAGCTGAGAAGCTCTTCTGCCCCACATGGCGTAGATTGGAGTCACTCACTGACTATATCCAGAAAGCCAAATCAGGCTGGTTGATCCAAAAAGGTTATATTCACACGTGTGGCACCTCAGTGCTCCTCCATGTGGCCTTTCTCTCTTTAAGGCTAATTTTGGCTTTCTTTCAGCACAGAGACGTCAGGATGATCAGACATTTCCATTTTTTTTTAACTTTTTATTGTAAACTAATTTTAGACCTACATAAGAATTATAAAAAGAGTAGAATTCCTGTATACTCATCACCCAGGTTTCCCTAATGTTAACACCTTAGACACCTTAATACACGACAGCTAAGAAATTAACATGGTACAATACTACTAACTAAACTATAGATTGTACTAAATTGCACCAGTTGATCTACTAATGATCTTTTTCTATCCCAAGATCCTATTCAGCATCCCACATTGTACTTAGTTGTCATTTCTCCTTATTCTCCTCCAATTTATTGCAGTTCATCAACTTTGTCTTCATGGTCTTGGCACACTGACAAGAATGAGTCAATTACTTTATAGAATATCTCTCAGTTTGGTTCTGTCTGATGTTTTCTCATAATTGGATGAAGTTCTGGTCAGACTATTCACATAATGGCTGGCTTCTAAGAGGAAAGAGAGGAAGCTATCTTTTCCCTTACAGCCTGTAGCCATCAACATTTTGACTGCCTTCTGTTGGTCAAAGCAAGGTATAGGGCCAGCCCAGGTTCAAGGGGAGAAGCCATAGATTCCACTTTTGGATGCAGAAAGGAAGTAATAGATGGTGACCATCTTTGAAGACTATCACAATTGGATTTACAAAACTACTTGTGAAAACCTACCTAGTAAGACAACTGTGAACCCTAGGAATCTGCCATTATCACACTGATTATTTTTAATTATCTGAAACTTCTTTAAAGTTGAGTTAATAGTTCTTGCTCTGCCTACTTCACAGGATGTGGCAGCCATGAAGGATTGGTGCTAAGATCTCCCTTAAAGAAGAAAAACTGGCCTGGGATTACATGCCTGTAATCCCAGCACTTTGGGAGGCTGAGGTGGGTGAATCACTTGAGCCCAGGACTTAGAGACCAGCCTGGGCAACATGGTGAAACCTCATCGCTATCAAAAATACAAAAATTAGCTGGGTGTGGTGGAGTACACCTGTAGTCCCAGCTACTCCGGAACCTGAGACGGGAAGATCACCTGAGCCTGGGAGGTCCAGGCTGCACTGAGCTGTGATCACGCCACTGCACTCCAGCCTGGGTGACAGAGTGAGACTCTGTCAAAAACAAAAGAGAGAGAGAGAGAGAGAGAGAAAAAAAAAACTTGCCAGAACAGGATAGTTAGCCAAGAGCTTCTAACTGCTGCATTTTGGGGATCTGCTACAGCATTCACGCCGTCCCCAGTTTGCTTTTCCTCAGTGACTAAGTATGGCGGTAGAACAAGAACCAAACCATTTCTGCTTGTCAAGTTCCTCTAGCAAGCCCTCTTCATTCAGAAGCTCCCCATCAACCTAGTAGAGACTTAAAGCTACACTGCAATCTAAGGCTTTTTCTACCCAGTTCTCCCTCTTCTTGTCCTTCCATGCATGTCAAACCTGCATTGAACTTGGAAGCCATCCCTTTCAAGTTCCTGTTCCCCCTTCCCTTTATCTTTTTCAATTCATTTTTTGTTCTATTTTAAAGTGAATAATCACATATTTATGGGGTACAATGTGATGTTTTCATACATGTATACACCATGGGATGATCCAATCAGGTACTAATTAGCAAATCCATCATCTCAAATATTGATCATTTTTAGTGGTGAGAACATTTAAAATTCTCTCTAATAGCTATTTTGAAATATACAATAAATTGCTATTAACTATAGTCACTATACTGTGCAATAGAACACCAGAACGTATTCCTCCTAACTTAAACTTTGTAACCATGACCAACTTTACTAATGAAGTTTATTAGAATTAATTTTTATTATCACAGTTTTTAATTTTAGTATTACTGTAAGACTTTTCCCATCCAATCCCACCACTACCTCCACTCCCACCCCAGCTTCTGGTAACCACCATTCTTTTTTTGTCTCGCTGTGTCGCCCAGACTGGAGTGCAGTGGCACGATCTCGGCTCACTGCAAGCTCCGCCTCCCGGGTTCCCGCCATTCTCCCGCCTCAGCCTCCGAGTAGCTGGGACTACAGGCGCCCGCCACCGCGCCCGGCTAGTTTTTTGTATTTTAGTAGAGACGGGGTTTCACCGTGTTAGCCAGGAGGGTCTCGATCTCCTGACCTCGTGATCCACCCGCCTCGGCCTCCCAAAGTGCTAGGATTACAGGCTTGAGCCACCGCGCCCGGCGGTAACCACCATTCTACTCTCTAGTGCTATGAGTTTTTTAAAAAATGAGACCATATGGCATCTGTCTCTCTGTGCCTGGTTTACTTCACTTAACATATCATCCTCTCTAGGTTTATCTATGTCGTTACAAATGACAGAATTTCCTGGGATTTTTTACATGACTCAATTGTATTTCACTGTGTAAATACGCCACATTTTTTTTAAAAAATTATATCCCTTCCTTGATAGACACTTAGGTTGATTCCATATCTTGGCTATTGTGACTAATGCTGCAATGAACATGGGAGTATAGACATCTTTTTGACATACTGATTTCAATTCCTTTGGGTATATACCCAGAAGTGGGATTGTTGGATCATATGGTAGTTTTATTTTTAGTTTTCTGATGAACTTCCACACTGTTTTCCAAAATGGCTATACCAATTTACAATACCAACAGTGTACAAGGGTTTCCTTTCCTCCACACTCTTGCCAACACTCAATTTTTATTTTAGATTCAAGGGATACATGTGTAGGTTTATTACATGGGTATACTGCATGGTGCTGAGGTTTGTGGTACAAATGGTCCTGTCACCCAGGTAGTGAGCATAGCACTCAGTAGGTAGTTTTTCAGCCCTTCCTCCCCTTCCTTACCTCCCCGCTCTAGTAGTTCCTAGAGTTGTTTCTTTCTGTCCATGTATATCCAGTATTTAGCTCCTGCTTATAAATGAGAACATGCAGTATTTGGTTTTCTGTTCCTATATTAATTCACTTAGAATAATGGCCTCCAGCTGCATCTATGTTGCTACAAAGAATGTAATTTTGTTCTTTTTTTATGGCTGCCTAGTATTTTGTGGTGTATATGTACCACATTTTCTTTATCTAATCCTCCATCCATAGTTACCTAGGTTAATTCTATGTCTTTGCTATAGTGAATAGTGCTGTGATGAACATATGAGTGTATCTGGGGTTTTATGGTAGGACAATTTATTATCCTTTGGGTATATATGCAGTAGTGGAATTGCTGGGTTGAATGGTAGTTCTATTTTAAGTTCTATGAGAAACGTCAAACTGCTTTTCACAGTGCCTGAACTTACATTCCCACCAACAGTGTATAAGCATTCCCTTTTCTCCACAGCCTCACCAGTATCTGTTATTTTTTTATTTTTTAATAATAGCAATTCCTGCTGGAGTGAGATGGTACTTCATTGCGGTTTTGACTTGCATTTCTCCAGTAACTGGTCATGTTGAACTTTTTTCATGTTTCCTTGCCACTTGTATGTCTTCTTTTGAGAAGTGTCTGTTCATGTCCTTTGCCCCCTTTTTAATAGGATTATTTGTTTTTTACTTGTTTAATTTTTTAAGTTCCTTATAGATTCTGGATATTAGACCCTTGTCAGATGCATAGTTTATAAAATATTTTCTCCCATTCTGTAGGATGTCTATTTACTCTGTTGCTAGTTTCTTTTGCTGTGCAGAAGCTCTTTCATTTAATTAAGTCCCATTGGTTAATTTTTTGTTTTGTTGCAATTTCTTTTGAGGACTTAGCCATAAATTCTTTGCTAAGGCTGATGTCCAGAATGGTCTTTGCCAGGTTTTCTTCTAAGATTTTCACAGTATGAGGTCTTCTGTTTAAATCTTTAATCCATCTTGGGTTAACTTTTATATGGTGAAATAAGCAAAGGGAAAATGACTCCCTATTCAATGAATGGTGCTGGGATAACTGGCTAGCCACATGCAGAAGAATGAAACTGGACCCCCTATCTTTCATCACCTTTTTGAGAATAACCAATCTAACAAGTTTGAGGTAATATCTTTTGTGGTTTTCATTTGCATTTCTCTGATGATTAGAGATGTTGAGCATTTTATATATATTTGTATATAATAAAGCTTATTTATATATCTTCTCCTTTACCTTTCACTGTCATTTCCTGCGATAACTCTCTTGGACTTTTCATTTTATCTTAGCATCTGCTTCAAGGAGGACCTGAGATGACACAGGAGGATGCTGTGAGAATCAAATGAAATCATGAATACAAACAGTCTTTGAAAACCATAGAATGAGAAACAAGCATTAGGTATTAATTATTTTTAAAATACAGGGGCAAATTGCTTTGACAGCCCAATAACAGCCTTCAGAAATGTACTGCACTGCCACCAAGTACTTTAGTTAATACTAATATTCTTAAATATAGTCCTCAGTTTAAAAATAGATATATTTAACAGCCCCCAATGTAAGAAGGCATGTAAATTTGAATTGAAAGAGATTTTCATTAGAAAGAGAATTTAGTTTTAAAGAGATAAGTTTCTGTTATCTGGGATATTCATTCAAGGTGAAAAGCTAGCAGTTTTTCTGTGTTTAATCCTCTACCTGAGACAGAACATGTTCTGGGAATTGGGTGGGGAGCTGGCTACCCTAGAGAAGTAATATTTGTGGCTGAAGTCCCCACTAAGAGCTCCTAAAATGATTAACATTCTGTCTCCTTTTTATAATAATAACCCACAAAGCAGGAATCCTCTAAAACCTGCCTGTTCTCTGAATCCTCTAAATTTTATTTTGCTCCTATTCTATCTATTCTACACTCAGCAGCAAGGGTTATCATTCCTCTGGTTACTACCCATGTTAGCTTAACAAATACTTTGTGGATAAGTCAAAATGCCTTAAGATGTTTGAGCTGATGATAAGCTACAGATTACTCACCTTACCCCGCCCACTGCAACAACACACACATGTGAGTGTGCACACACACACACACACACCCTCTCTGCTTCAGCCACATTCCATTATCCTTGAAGATGCACAATGCTGACACATCCTAATACTGCTGAGATTGAGATTACCTGGAAATCGCTGTAGAACAAACAAAAGAGATTTAACTAATTGTTGTGGCTTTGCATGCACAAACATAAAAAGCACCAGCTTCAAAATTGTCAGAATGAATGTTTGCTTGGAAGAAAATCTCAGAAACAACACTGGACAATCCTTTTAACCCCTAGGAACCAAATGGGGAGTTGGTGGTGGGCAGTGAAGCAGAGGTGTTTAGCAACACTACACAAGTGGGAATCAAAAGTAGGTTCACGCCACATACTCACAAACCCAGCTTAAAAGCTAAGTCCTGATGGTTTTCAGATCTTCCATAAATTCTGTTAAGAAATGCTGCCTCTGCAATGCTCTTGCCCATATTGTGTGGAAAAGCATGACGTCGATGCCTCTGAATCAAGTCTTTCAGAAGAATCTGATTCTAAAAGTGAAGTTTCAGGAATACTGAAAGCAAATTATTTCATATATACTTTTATTTTGCCATATTTTATATTTATTTTGTTATATTTGATAGAGTGCCATATAATAACACACATGTCCAATTGAGGATAAAAAATGCTCTTTCAGAAAGTATTAAAACTCTAAGTGATAAGAAAATCTTGTGCCACAGTTTAACTGGCAATGTTTTTTCTTTCTTATGGGTATATGAAATGATGGTGTATCTTGAAATCCATGATATCTCGAACTAGACTAAATATAGTGGAGTCACCTTATTCTCTTGCTTTCTCTGACCTCTGATTTTCATGTATTCTGTTCTCCCTTCCTAGAACACTTTTTGCTCTCTCTTTGCTTGGGTAACTATTACCATTCTCTAGATTTTGGTTTAATCAACATTTCTCAGAAGGCTTCCTTAACCTCTTCACCTCCACCCCCAAACTATGTGAGTTACCCCTGCTTTCCACAGCACCCCAAGCTTGAACTATCATAACAATTATCATCCTTTACCATAACTACTTGTTAATTTTCTGTCTTCCCCTACAGGCTGTAAAGTCCTTGAAAACAGAGAACTTGTCAGTCTTGCTCACATGATGCCTGGCAGAGCTGGCAAGCAGTAAATATTCACTCATCAATGAATAAATTAAATGGATTACTGTCTCCATTGCACAACATGTAAATAAACTCATTTCTGGTTTGAAAGGCAAAGGAATAAGAATTTTATCTCACAGATGAGGAAACTGAGGCATGAAGAGTCTAGTTTATGACAGAGCCAAAACTAACATTTCTCAAGGTTCGATGTAAGATTAGCAATAAATAACTTGACATTTATTGGGCATTTGCTAGGCACGTGGCACATTCTAACTTTGGTTATACGGATAATCTCGATTCTCACAACCCTTTCAGGTTGATATTAGAATCCCCATTTTATGAAAAGGAAAACTGAGGTACAGAGCAGTAAACAAAACTTCCTAAGAGAATAGAGCTGGTAAGGAGTGCAGCTGATACGCAATACAGGCAGACTCTAGAATGTGCACCTTTAACCACATCCTTACGGGTGCTGGTAAATTGAATCAGAATAGTTAACAATAGTCAATACTGTTATTTACCAGCAGATCACTTCTTAAGAATGTGGTTTTCAGAAAACCAAATAACACATGTTCTCATTTATAAGTGGGAGCTAATCATTGAGTACATATGGACCCAAATATGGGAACAATAGACACTGGACTATTGGAGGGAAGAAGGTGGATGGGGTGGCTTAAAAAACTACCTATCAGGTACTATGCTTACTACCAAGGTGACAGGATCCGTACTCCAAACCTTAGCATCACATAACATTCCCATGTAACAAATCTGCACACGTACCTCCTGATCTAAAATAGAAGTTGAAATTAAAAAAAAAAAAAAAAAAGAATGTGTTTTCAAGTTGATCCAAGACAAATAGCTTTATTTTAGTGGATACAGATTCCAACAAAAACAGAATTAAACCTCATACAGTTGAAAGGGCACTGTAATATGAGTTAGGAGCCCGGGGTTCTCTACAGTCCATTTTAAAGCAGCTATATAATCCTGGGTGAATCACTTCACGTCTCTGGGGTTCAGTTTCTTCACTAGTTAAAACAGAGGTGGACTAATGCATACAAACTCCTAAAATCCTCTGATAGTGCCTGTTGCATTATCTCAAAGCTATTAACAGGTACACCAAGTGGCAGAAATCACCTATGCCAAATATTGAATTTGAGGATGTAACTTAAACTCCAGTGTTTGTTCTACAAAATTCAAATAATGTTTGGCAAGGTAAAGGGCTCTTGATCCTCCATCTGAAAACATAGGTTTGAGAATTTCAGCCATCACCTTGTTCTCCTTTCCTTCTATTGACAGTGTTTGCTTTAGCGGCAGAAGGAAGCCCAGACTTGTGTTGACAGAGTTTGACTGTTGGGGAAAAGTACATACCTGGAGGGAGAACAGTGTTTAACAAGAAACAAGGCATCAGTCTTCGCCTGACTCATTCCAAGCTGGGCCTCCCTTCGCCATTGCTTTGTTCCAACACTAGATTAGAGGCTCATGTAGAGACTTGCTGAAGTCAAACACTATCAAAAAACTCCAGCCTAGCCATGCTGAGGAGAAAAACAAAATTCTTGCCAGATGAGTGTTGGAGCCAAGGCTACTGGGAAGAGCTAGAGACTCACACCAGGGCTCCAGGGAGTGCAACCAGCCCCCAGCTCTGGCCCCCAAATCATTCCTCATTCTTCAGGGTCACGGGCTGCTGAAACTTTTCTTATTTATTCAAATCTTTTGGGAATTGCCTTTCTAATAGGCAGTGGTACACATTTTCTTTTCTTGGCTTGGTAGGAAATGGAAGGTTATAAGATATTCCCAAACTGTGCCTCCAAGGCTATATTCACATTTCATGTTGGCAGATAATTTTAGGTTTCGTGATTGCATTTAGAGCTAGATAAATTTGAGTAAATTGCTCAACCTCTTAAAGGTTAAGTTCACTCACCTGTAAAATGAAAAAATACCCACACTTGAGGATTAAATGAGACATCACGTACACCTGACAAATACCATGTGCTTAATAAAAGAGAGCTCGGCTGGGTGTGATGGCTCAGGCCTGTAATCCCAGCACTTTGGGAGGCCAAGGTGGGAGGACTGCTTGAGCACAGGAGTTTGAGACCAACTTGAGCAACATAGTGAGACCCCATCTCTACAAAAAACTTAAAAAATTAGCCAGATGTGGTGGCGTGTGCCTGTAGTCCCAGTTACTCAGGAGGCTGAGGTGGAAGGATCACTTGATCCCAGGAGGTCAAGGTTGCAGCATAAGGTGTGATTGTGCCACTACACTGCAGCCTGGGCGACAGAGTGAGACCCTGCCTTAAAAATAAACAAATAGGGGACTCTTCTATCATTCCTTTCACGAAGGTCACCCAAGGACAATAATTCTTAGACTCACTTAAACCAACCGAATTTTGGGAGGAAGTTTTCCTACTAAAATATTTTCTTAAAGATGGTTTTTCTGTGGCTTAGACAATTTCTTCACACAATTGGGACCTTACAAAATATCAATAGAGAGAGAGAGAGTGCATTCCAAATTAAGTATGCATGCATTCAGCAAAAATTTTAAAGTACCAGGCTTTGAACAGAGTAATAATTGCTTCTTTTTTAAAGCACTTTTAGCTTATAATTTTGTTTTCACAAACATTCATTCATTTGATCTCCCACCACACTCTGAGGAGAATAGGAATGAATCCTTATTCATTTCTTATAGGTGGGATTGACAGTCATAATAAGCAGTAGAATGAGTACAATAAAAGCATAGTCCTTGATGTTAGACAGACCTGGGTTTGAGAACTGAGTCTAATATCAGCTGCATCTCCTTGAGCAAGTTACTTTTTGCCTCTCGTTTGTGAAATGGGAATAACATGCCTATCTCACAGAGTTATTGTGAGTATTAAATTAAGTGGTACATACAAGATAGTTATTACATATACAATCTCACACTCAGTTTAACACACAATATCAATTAGTGACCATCAGGATCATTACAGTTTTTAATTAGTGTTCAAGGTCATGTAGCTGAAATGGCAGAATCGGCACTAAAACTCCTGTTTGCTGACTTCCAATACAATCTTTCTGCCATACTAAAAGTTTTCAAACATTTCAAAGGATCAAAACCCTTCTTGAAGGAAAGAATGTCTTTACATGGCACATCAAGATGTAACACAGTAGAACTTCCCTTGTTACAGTTGGTGGGGGGGTGGGGGGAGCCTACAACGCCTTCTGCCCACCCTACTTCCCACTGCCACAAATAAATGTCTCCCCACACACCCCCCACCCACTCCATTGCTACCAAGGCAGCTGCTGGTGGTCAGCATTGCCTGACATTTACCAGGGACTTGACCTCAACAAGAGGAATGCTGGACAATGATACTTCCATTTGCCTTGTTAGTACCATGTGTTCCTTCTCTTGTTTGTCTTACCTTGCTCCTTATTTCCTGTCAACCTCCCCGTCCTTTGACCAGCCACCTTTTTGTGGCTAAGGGATTCCATAAACTTTATCAACTCCTAACTGCCTTCTAGGACCTGAGCCCACCCCCACCCCCCATTGTTTTCTACTTGTGTCCTTCTGGTTCATGGAGGTTCCCCCAACTTTTCACCCATTGCTGCCTGTCATCACAGGATGACAGACTTCCCCACGTCATGCAGACCTCTGCCACCCTTTCCTAGCTCTTGCCCTGACCTTTCAAGAGAGAGAAAGTGACTAATGTGATTGATCAAAATTCTAGAACATTTTTCATGTCACATTTTCTTTGCGGGCAAGATCGCTATGTGTTAAAGGCACAAAGCTATCTGTCCCATTATCTTCATACGGCTGGGAGTATACATCCAGGTAGGCCAAATATATTGTATCTCCATATACATGCCTGAGCATGCTGCTGTTTGCCACTATATAGAATTGAGCTGGTTAGAAGGATTGAGATTCAAGACTTTTGTGAGATTTAAAGCCCAACTTAGTCTTCAAGCTTAAAACAGCACTTTTCCCAGCATTCTGCATTGAGGGCTATTGGGTACACGTGGGACTAATTAAATCTCCATTTAGATTCTATTCCTTGAGTCTATTTTCATCAAGAAATCAACTGGGAAGAGAACTGACTGGTAAAGTAGATCTAAGCCTTCCCAGGTCTCTAGGCATAAATGCATTAAAAACCTCATCTCAATTCCTAACACCTCTCTGACCTTCCTCCTTGATGCCTGGTCCCCTTTCCTCTGTTGTCGGCCATTCACAGGTTCCTCACCCTATGGACATCCCCTGGTGAAACAGAACACACAACATAGGCTTGTGCTCCTGTGGGCCATGACCTCGGCATGCTTTTCCCCTGCTTTCTTCTATTTAAATCCTACTGTCCCTCAAGGCCCACCCCAAATCCCTCCTCCCTCTGAAGTCTTCCATTTTCCCTGTGGTGATCCTCTGGTTCACAGAGCACTTAATTTTTCATTCAGTTATGGCATTTATTTCATTCTGTCTCATGTTCCAAAAAGTTGTTTACAACAGGTCAGTCTTTTCCACAAGACTGGAAGCAATTCAAAAGCAGGAAGCCTGCTTTAATCATTTCTGATGCCCCCACCTCTACCACAGTGCTTTGCAAACCACAGATACACAATCCTGCATGTCTATGGGTCAAGTTGAATTGTTCAAAGAACCCAGTATTAGAAATTCCAGGAGCGCTAGACATCATGTGGGCCTTCTGAAGCACAAATGGAAAACACTTTGCCCAGAGTAGGAAGGAATTCATCAGAGCACCCTCATCCTGGGCCTGCCTGTGAGTCCACTTGTTTTCCTCATTTTTAATCACAAACAAGCTGCCTCATGTGTTTTCTTTTTCTGCTACCAGAACACACTGTCAATGAGCTTTGTTTTGCTCCAAATATTGACACAGCAAGTGTTCGTCAGCAAGTCTGAGCCCTGGTTCCAGCAGCGTGTTGAGGGATTCCAACACCTTGGGCCAATAGTCAGACTTCGTTATGTGTTCCTGCTCCTTTCCAAAGGCCTGGTGGGGCCTGTAGGATGTAGTGGAAAGAATGCAGAGTGCAGAGACTGAAGATCCAAGTTTCAGACCTCCCACTTGCTTTTTATTTGACCTCATGCAAGTTCCTTGAGGTCTCCAAACCTTGGTTTCTTCATCCATAGGTGAGTTCATATGAAAAAGCAAGTATGGAAATATTTTCTAGACCCTAGATCTCTGGAAAGTAAGGTACTATCTCGTATATCAAACAACTTGGTCTGCTAAAGGAATAAATGTGTCCCTCCCAGGCAGAAAACTGCTGTGGCCCAGTTCTGGGTGAAAGTTAAGTAACCACTACTAAAAGACGGCTATGAAGAAAAGGTCAGCTATCGTCTCTTCTGGGAACTCATCAAAAACATAATTGCTCAACGACTGGAAAATATGCCTGTTTGTAAATGGGTGGCTGCTCTCTTCTAACTCTTTGCCAAGACTCTCTCATCATCAGCTTGACTGTAAGGAGGGAAACTCCAAGCAAAAAGGAGTCCTGCCTCAGGGTACCTCTGGAGAGACTGCCATATTGCTGTTGGCTCCTTTGCCAAAAATATTCTGTCGAGTTCAGTTAAGGAGCCCCAGACAGTATGGCTGTTTACCAAACAAGATTTCTGCACTTGCCATATGCAGGCAGGTCTGCAGAGCCAGCAGCCAGCAGCTGTGTTTACAATTTCCCATCACTCTTGTTAACTAATGAATTCATTTTGGGCCTATTGCTTACCCTGAGTAGGCTTCTGCAGCACAGGATGGCTGTGGGTCATCCCTGCGGGAGAGCCACACGGCATCTGGGCACTGTTTATTGTTGTTGTTGTTTTTGAGACAGAGTCTTGCTCTGTCGCCCAGGCTGGAGGGCAGTGGGGCATCTCAGCTCACTGCAAGCTCTGCCTCCCGGGTTCAAGTGATTATCCTGCCTCAGCCTCCTGAATAGCTAGCATTACAGGCATGCGCCACCAGACCCGGCTAATTTTTGTATTTTTAGTAGAGACAGGATTTCCCCATGTTGGCCAGGCTGGTCTCGAACTCCTGACCTCAAATGATCCATCCACCTCAGCCTCCCAAAGTGCTGGGATTACAGATGTGAGCCACCATGCCCAGTCTGGGCACTGTTCGTGATTGGAGGCAGTGCAGGGTACATCCTGGGGATGGCTAAAAAAGTGGTTGAGAGGACATAAAGCAATTTTTATGCACCAGGGCTAAGCATTGCCTTCCTCCGTTATTAAGACGCAGTCAGCTTTAAAGAGGCTCTCAGCTTTCGTTTTCATGATTTTGAAGATAATGGTTTCCAAATTTCCAATGTGCAGCACATTTCAGATAAAATCCCAAACAAAATGTCTGTAAGGATATGAACTAAAATCATAACCACTTCCATTGAAATATTGCTTATTGCCTGCGCTGTAAAATTTTCCCATAAACCTGATCCCAAGGATATAAAGAAGTGGCTACCAGATCCCATGGCAATTCCAAGGGAGAAGAGAATCCTGTCTTATTTTCTAATAAGTCCTGCTTTGTAGTAGACTTTATTTTTAGAAGGCTCTAAAATGGGAAGCAGGGGAATAGGGAACTAGGAAATGCATTCAGTCTTTCACAGTTTTACTCTCTGGAAACAAAAATGTCTATTTGTGTGGTTGTGATGGTCAACAAGTGGTATCCTCAAACCCGGCTGCTCTGCGGGACCAGAATCAAACAAAAAGAACAGAAAAGGATTACTATCAAAATATTCATGAGGTTACAAAAAAAGTACCATGATTAGACAGTCTTTGTTTTTCATAAGAGACTATTCCTGTCTTTTAAAACAAAAATCTAACAAAGCCTTTGTGATTATCTAATAGAAAAAAATTTTTTGCAATACCAGGGGCTTAGTGAGCAGAATTGAACCCAAAGTTTTGCATTCTGATTCTGACTGTAGCACCAACCATCTGTGTAACCTTTGACTACTCCTCTCCCCTTTGGTTTTTACATTCTCATCTGCACAATAACAGTAAAAATAACTGGGCTCCTTCCCTTTCAGGACTCTTGATTTCAAACAGAGGATGGAGGGGAAACTGATTTATAAACATAAAGGATGGCTATGATAATGAAGATTATATTCTAGGGCATAATTTTTTTTAACATTCTGTTTGTTGTTTTCCTTCTTTAGAAAGTTTTCTATAAAGCTATTTGTTTCAAAACTTAAAAAAAAAAAGTTAAATTTTATCCCATTGTATAATGTCTGGTGGATTGGGGTAGGTATGTATTTAAGTTTTCCATCCAAAGCATGATTTACAAAGACGGGTAAGGAATATATCCTTTAACAATTTTATTTTATTATTTTATTTTATTTTATTTTGATGGAATCTTGCTCTGTCGCCCAGGCTGAAGTGCAGTGGCTCAATCTCTGCTCACTGCAACCTCCGCCTCCTGGGTTCAAGCAGTTATCCTGCCTCAGCTTTCTGAGTAGCTGGGATTACAGGCGCCTGCCACCATGCCCAGCTAATTTTTGTATTTTTAGTAGAGACGGGATTTCGCCATGTTGGCCAGGCTGGTCTGAAACTCCTAACCTCAGGTGATCCCCCCGCGTTGGCCCCTCAAAGTGCTGGGATTACAGGCATTTTATGAAGCAGAGCAAATACCAAGTGACAACAGATTGAGTGTGCCTAGGAAGTAAACTCCATATACACTGTCACACCTAAATGAACATAAACACCCTGGAGGGAATATATTGATATATTCCTAGAATCATCTAGCCTCAACATTTATGTCAGTGAAATCAGCATTTTTTCTATGGAGTCACAGAGTGTTACTCTACAGTATTTTCTTTATAGCTGGGAAAGAAAGAGAGAAGAAAGAAAGAAGGAAAGAAAGAAAGAAGAAAGAAAAAGAAAGAAAAGAAAGAAAGAAAGAAAGAAAGAAAGAAAGAAAGAAAGAAAGAAAGAAAGAAAGAAAGAAGGAAGGAAGGAAGGAAGGAAGGAAGGAAGGAAG